>NC_058080.1:276155818-276455818 GCF_014858855.1 Bufo gargarizans
GGCACCTTCTGTATTATATATAGTGCCCACCTTTATAGTACACTAGCAGAAGGACCCGGCTTCACACGGGTATATTTCATCTATTTCATTTAATGTTTCTGTGTGTCGTTAAAAGGTATCCCCCTTAACAGTGAACTCTACAGCCCATCACACCTTAACACTGACCACCCCACAGTGCCCCGCCTCCTTAAAAAGGGACCTTCACAGCAGCCCATCCCCTTAACTGTGACCTTCACAGCAGCCCGCCTCTTTAACAGTGAGTTTAACATCACCCCACCCCCTTGACATTGACCTCCACAGTGCCCGCCCCTTTAACAGTGACCTGCACAGCAGCCTGCCCCCTTAACAGTAACATCCACAGTAAACGCCCCTTTAACAGTGACCTACACAGTGCCCGTCCCTTTAACAGTGACCTCCACAGCGCCCGCCCCTTTAACAGTGATCTCCACAGCACCCGCCCCTTTAACAGTGACCTCCACAGCACCCGCCCCTTTAACAGTGACCTCCACAGCTCCTACCCCTTTAACAGTGACCTCCACAGTGCCCGCCCCTTTAACATTGACCTCTACAGTGCCTGCCCCTTTAACAGTGACCTCCACAGCACCCGCCCCTTTAACAGTGACCTCCACAGCACCTGCCCCTTTAACAGTGACCTCCACAGTGCCTGCCCCTTTAACAGTGACCTCCACAGCACCTGCCCCTTTAACAGTGACCTCCACAGTGCCTGCCCCTTTAACAGTGATCTCCACAGTGCCGCCTCTTTAACAGTGACCTCCACAGCACCCACCCGTTTAACAGTGGCCTCCACATCCTGTAACAATGCAGGGGGGGGTCATTTGACCCCCCCGCATCGACGATCGCAGAAAACCGCAGGTCAATTCAGACCTGCGGTTTTCTGCGTTTCCGGTCCATTCGGGTGTCCTGTGACCCGATGAACCGGAAAAAGACTGCGATCGGTGGCGTAATTTTACACCACCAATCGCAGTCCGAGGATTTGCAGAGGCGGAGCTGGCCCTGGTGCTGAACGCCGCTGTCCAGGGTGCTGATTGGTGCAGGAGAGAGAGGCGCGAGATTCAAACTTCCTGCGCTCCTCTCTCCCCTCCTCTTCCTGTCCAGCACCCTGACCGTGCAGCATCGTCCAGCACCAGCTCCTGTGTCCCCCTAATCGGCATCCATCACCCTCCTGCACCCATCGCCACCCAGGTAGGTTAGGGTCAGTGAGGGAGAGGCACCTTTAGGCAGGGATAGAAGGGAAAAGTTAGAAAAAAATAAATAAAAAAAAGCACATTTATTCCAAACTTTTTTTTTTCAGCTACCAGACCCCAGACCCCCTGCCACTTGCCCCCCCCCGCATCCCCCCCCCACCAGCCCCCCCCCCCCCACCACTTTTTTTTTTTCTGCGTGCGCTGACTGGCCGGCACTTTTTAGCGTCCGTCCACTGTTAGCGCATCACCCGCCCCACCACCCCACCGACCGCTGATCAGCGTTGAACCGCTGATCAGCAAGTTTGAACTTTTTTTTTTTTTTTTTTCTAACACTTGCCCATTTTTTTTGCCTGGACTTTTTAGTACGTGAACACCCGTGCCCCCACACACACGCACATAGAATAAAGGTTTACACGCACGCACATACACACGCACACACACACACCCATGGCCCGCCGGGTGTTCTCGGCCGAGGAGGCATATGCCCAGATTGCCTCCGACTCTGAGAGCCCCAGTGAGGATGAGGATGACCCCACGTTCCTTTTGTCATCCGCATCCTCCTCATCATCATCGGATGACGATGAGCCACCAAGGCAGCGGAGACGCCGCCAGGCGGAGCCAGGGGCCACACATGCTAGGGATCCTGTGGCCCACCCTAGTACGAGCCGCCCTGGGGTTCGTACTGGTTTCCCGGCCCACCAAATAAGTTCACCGGAGCCCCCTGCCGATGAACTTAGCTGGTGTCCCCCAGTGGACTTTGAGCCTGAGATTCCGGATTTCGCTGGCAATCCTGGAATCCAGATTCCCACAGTGGGGTTTACTGAAATATACTTTTTTAGTTTTTTTTTCAGTAACCCACTGGTGAATCTGATGGTGGAGCAGACGAATCTGTACGCCCAACAGTTCGTCGCTCAAAACCCGGGCTCATTTTTGGCTAGACCCGGTGGCTGGACGCCGGTCAGTGCAGCCGAGATGAGGACATTTTGGGGCCTCGTGCTGCATATGGGTCTAGTGCAAAAACCCAGTGTCAGGCTGTACTGGAGTGGGGACGTCCTATACCAGACCCCACTGTACAGTACGGCCATGACACGCTCCCGGTTTGAGGCCATCCGGAAATGTCTGCATTATTCCGATAATGCAGCATGTCCCCCCCGAAGTGATCCTGCCTATGACCGGCTGTACAAGATACGGCCGGTCATCGATCACTTTGGGGCCACATTTCAGCAGGCCTACGTACCTGGAAGGGAGGTCGCGGTTGATGAGTCTCTCGTTGCGTTCAAGGGGAGACTCAGTTTCCGCCAATACATTCCCACAAAGCGGGCGAGGTATGGCGTGAAGCTATACAAAATTTGTGAGAGTACCTCAGGGTACACTTACAAATTTCGTGTGTACGAGGGGCGAGATTCCCGGATTCAACCACCAGAATGTCCCCCCACTCTGGGTGTTACCGGGAAACTCGTGTGGGACCTTATGTACCCACTGCTGGATAAGGGTTACCACTTGTACGTGGACAACTTTTATACCAGCATTCCCTTGTTCAGGTCCCTTGCCGCCAGATCCACGTTCGCTTGTGGGACCGTGCGGAAAAATCAACGCGGCCTCCCTGCCCACCCCCTCCAGGTACCTATCCCCAGGGGTGAGACCCGTGCCCTTACCAGTGGAAGCCTGTTGCTGGTCAGGTATAAGGACAAGAGGGATGTCCTTATGCTGTCCACAATCCACGGTAACAGCACCACCCCAGTCTCTGTGCGAGGTACCACGGCAACGGTCCTCAAGCCCGATTGTATCGTCGACTACAATCGGTATATGGGAGGAGTTGATCTCTCTGATCAAGTCCTCAAGCCATATAATGCCATGCGCAAAACCCGGGCATGGTACAAAAAAGTTGCGGTCTACATGGTGCAGGTTGCCATGTACAACTCTTTTGTACTATCCCGAAGCGCTGGCAGCACAGGGACATTCCTCCAATTCTATGAGGCAGTCCTCAAAGACCTGATCTTTTCAGACCGGGAAAGAGCAGGCCGGAGTACCTCGGGAACTGGAGGCGCCCGGATCGTCCCTGGCCAACACTTTCCAGGTGTGGTCCCCCATACTGGAAAGAAGGGACGATGCAGAGTGTGTCACAAGAGGGGGATACGGAAGGACACCACTACTCAGTGTGACACTTGCCCCGATCATCCGGGCCTCTGCGTTATCGATTGCTTCAGGGAGTATCACACTTCCATGGAGTACTAAATTTTTATAATCTCCAACAGTCCCCTAGAGAACATAAAACACTATGTCTCTCAGACTTTGGAGACACAGAAACAATTTTTTTTCCCCAAAAAAATATTAGTTTTAGTGCAGGCATCCTCAAACTGCGGCCCTCCAGATGTTGTAAAACTATAACTCCCAGCATGCCCAGACAACCTACAGCCATCAGCAGGGCATGGTGGGAATTGTAGTTTTACAACATCTGGAGGGCCGCAGTTTTAGGATGCCTGCTTAGTGTCTCCAAAGTCTGAGAGCCATACATATTGGGCATCGTCGCGTGCGTAAAAGTCGTCGCTATAAAAATAACATTTGACCAAACCCCTCGGATGAACGGTGTTAAAAATATAAAATAAAAACGGTGCCAAAACAACCATTTTTGGGCAAAATTTCCATTTGAATCCTTTTTTTCCAGTAATAAAGCAAGGGTTAACAGCCAAAAAAAACTCAATATTTATGGCCCTGATTCTGTAGTTTGCAGAAACACCCCATATGTGGTCGTAAATGGCTATATAGCCGCACGGCAGGGCATAGAACGAAGGGAACTCCATATGGTTTCTGGAAGGCAGATTTTGATGGACAGTTTTTTTTTTTGACACCATGTCCCATTAGAAGCCCCCCCTGATGTAGCCTAGACTAGAAACTCCCAAAAAGTGACCCCATCTAAGAAACTACACCCCTCAAGGTATTCAAAAGTTACTTTATAAACTTTGTTAACCCTTTAGGTGTTCCACAAAACTAAATAGCAAATGTAGAAAAATTTTAGAATTTTATTTTTTCGTTACCTTGCCTCAAAAAAGTGTAATATAGAGCAACCAAAAATCATATTTACCCCTAAAATAGTACCAAAACAACAACCACCTTATCCCATAGTTTCCTAGATGGGGTCACTTTTATGGAGTTTCTACTCTAGGGGTGCATCAGGGGGCTTGAAAGGGTACATGGTGTAAATAAACCAGTCCAGCAAAATCTGCCTTCCAAAAACCGTATGGCGTTCCCCTTCTTCTATGTCCTGCCGTTTAGCCAAATAGTAGTTTATGACCACATTTGGGGTGTTTCTGCAAACTACAGAATCAGGGCAACCCATTTTGAGTTTTGTTTGGCTGTTAACCCATTTTTTCAGTAATAAAGTAAGGGTTAAAATGGAAAATTTTCCAAAAAATAGAAATTTCAAAATTGTTTCTCCATCTGCCATTAACTCTTGTGGAACACCTAAAGGGTTAACAAAGTTTGTAAACCCAGTTTTGAATACCTTGAGGGGTGTACTTTCTTAGATGGAGTCACTTTTTTGAAATTTTTATTCTAAGGGTACAACAGGGGGCTTCAAATGGGACATGGTATAAACAAAACCAGTCCTGCAAAATCTGCCTTCCAAAACCCATATGGTGTTCCCCTCCTTCTATGTCCTCCCGTTCGGCCAAACAGTAGTTTACGACCACATATGGGGTGTTTTTGCAAACTACAGAATCAGGGCAACCCATTTTGAGTTTTGTTTGGCAGTTAACCCTTGTTTTACTCCTGGAAAAAATTGATTATATTGGAAAATTTTCCAAAAAATAGAAATTTCTAAATTGTTTCTCCATCTGCCAATAACTCTTGTGGAACACCTAAAGGGTTAACAAAGTTTGTAAACCCAGTTTTGAATACCTTGAGGGGTGTACTTTCTTAGATGGAGTCACTTTTTTGAAATTTTTATTCTAGGGGTACAACAGGGGGCTTCAAATGGGACATGGTATAAACAAAACCAGTCCTGCCAAATCTGCCTTCCAAAACCCATATGGTGTTCCCCTCCTTCTATGTCCTCCCGTTCGGCCAAACAGTAGTTTACGACCACATATGGGGTGTTTTTGCAAACTACAGAATCAGGGCAACCCATTTTGAGTTTTGTTTGGCAGTTAACCCTTGTTTTACTCCTGGAAAAAATTGATTATATTGGAAAATTTTCCAAAAAATAGAAATTTCTAAATTGTTTCTCCATCTGCCAATAACTCTTGTGGAACACCTAAAGGGTTAACAAAGTTTGTAAACCCAGTTTTGAATACCTTGAGGGGTGTACTTTCTTAGATGGAGTCACTTTTTTGAAATTTCTATTCTAGGGGTGCAACAGGGGGCTTCAAATGGGACATGGTATAAACAAAACCAGTCCTGCAAAATCTGCCTTCCAAAACCCATATGGCGTTCCCCTCTTTCTACGTGCTCCCGTTTGGCCAAACAGTAGTTTACCACCACATATGGGGTGTTTCTGCAAACTACAGAATCAGGGCAACCCATTTTGAGTTTTGTTTGGCAGTTAACCCTTGTTTTTTTCCTGGAAAAAATTGATTATATTGGAAAATTTTCCAAAAAATCTAAATTCTAAAAATGTATGTCCATTTGCCATGAAGTGTTGTGGAAGACCTAAAGGGTTAACAAAGTTTGTAAAAACAGTTTTGAATACCTTGAGGGGTGTAGTTTCTAGAATGGGGTCATTTTTGGGTGGTTTCTATTATGTAAGCCTCACAAAGTGACTTCAAACCTGAACTGGTCCATAAAAAGTGGGATTTTGAAGATTTCTGAAAATTTCAAAATTTGCTTCTAAACTTCTAAGCCTTGTAACATCCCCAAAAAATAAAATATCATTCCCAAAATGCTACAAACATGAAGTAGACATATGGGGAATGTAAAGTCATCACAATTTTTGGGGGTATAACTATGTATTACAGAAGTAGAGAAACTGAAACTTTGAAATTTGCAAATTTTTCAAAATTTTTGGTAAATATGGTATTTTTTTTATGCAAAAAAATTAACTTTTTTGACCCAATTTTAGCAGTGTCATGAAGTATAATATGCGACGAAAAAACAGTCTCAGAACGGCCTGGGTAAGTCAAAGCGTTTTAAAGTTATCAGCACTTAAAGTGACAGTGGTCAGATTTGCAAAAAATGGCCTGGTCCTTAAGGTGAAATAGGGCTGTGTCCTTAAGGGGTTAATAGTGACCTCCACATCGCCCGCCCCTTTAACAGTGACCTCCACAGCTCCTGCCCCTTTAACACTCACCTCCACAGTGCCCGCCCCTTTAACATTGACCTCCACAGTGCCTACCCCTTTAACAGTGACCTCCACAGCACCCGCCCCTTTAACAGTGACCTCCACAGCGCCCTGCCCCTTTAATGCTAGGGCTACATGACGACATGTGTCGCGCTACATTTTGTCTCAACAACTTTTATAATGATAAGCTATGGTGTTGCACTGCGTCATGTGACATGCTGCGACTGTGACACGACAGTCGCAAAAAAAACATCCAAGATGGATGCATGTAGCAGTGTAGTTGTGCCCTATGTGTCGTGCGACTTATTGTCATCCTGTAGCCCTAGCCTAAAGCTGACCTACAGCAGTGAAGAAAAATGGCTGGGTTGTTATGGAAACCTGGAGTAACACTGTGTGTATGGCAGTTGGGATATAAAGAGAAAGACTTGCAGGCTTGTATTGGCTAATGCAGGTCATTTGGGAATATCTTAGGAGCGGTATGTCCTAGAGAGCTGAGACCCCATCTAAAACCTTCCCGGACACCTGATGTACCTGTGTGCCAAATTTGGTGAAGATCGGTTCAGTCGTTTGGTCATGCATAAAGAACAGACTGACAGAAGTACAGACAGACAGATACTCATTGTTATATATATATAAGAGACTAGCAGAAGGACCTGGCTTCTCACGGGTATATTTCATCTATTTAATTTAATGTTTCTATGTGTCGTTAAAAGATATCGACAATATCCCCCATAACAGTGACCTCTACAGCACCCCGCCCCACTGTCTGCTGAGCTGTGTATCTAATCCTATCCTGTGTGATACTGTCCGCTGAGCTATGTATCCAGTGGTGTCGCCGGGGAAGGGGGTCCGAGGGGACCAGGGCCCCCCCTACATCACGCTGTGCCCCCCCCATGTGCCCCCCCAACTAAAATGCCCCCCCAACTGAGTGGCTGCAGCCAGGCACAACAGGGAGATGAGCGCTTCCATTGCGCTCATCTCCATAGTCATCTGCCTGTGCTGCGGCAGGGGAGAGAGAGGCGTGTCCCTTCCCCTTCCTCTGATAGGCTGCAGGCACTAGGCCGGCAGCCTATCAGAGGCCGCCTGAGCCATACAGCGCGGGACGCAGGGGGCTTATTACTGGCACATGATGGGGGGCTTATTACTGGCACATGATGGGGGGCTTATTACTGGCACATGATGGGGGCTTATTACTGGCACATGATGGGGGCTTATTACTGGCACATGATGGGGGCTTATTACAGGCACATTAGGGGGGCTCTTGTTACTGGCACATGATGGGGGGCTTATTACTGGCACAATATGGGGGGCTTATTACTGGCACAATATGGGGGGCTTATTACTGGCACATGATGGGGGGCTTATTACTGGCACATGATGGGGGGCTTATTACTGGCACATGATGGGGGCTTATTACTGGCACATGATGGGGGGGCTCTTGTTACTGGCACATGATGGGGGCTCTTGTTATTGGCACATGATGGGGACTCTTGTTGCTGGAAAATTGGGGCGGCTCTTATTACTGGCACGTGATGGGGGACTGGGCTCTTATTACTGGCACGTTATTAGGGGCACTTATTACTGGCACGTTATTGGGGGCACTTATTACTGGCACGTTATTGGGGGCACTTATTACTGGCACATTATTGGTGGGCACTATAGGGGCATCTATTGAGGCCACAAAGAAGGGGTATTTTATATGGGGGGCTCTGTACAGTAGCATTTTATACTGGGACACATTATGGTGGGTACTATCCCCCATAACAGTGACCTTCACAGCAGCCCGCTCCTTTAACAGTGAGTTTCACAGCACCCCACTCCCTTGACAGTGACCTCCTGCCCCCTTAACAGTGAATTCCACAGTAACCTGCTGCCTTAACAGTAACCTCCACAGCAGTTGCCCCTTTAATAGTGGCCCCTGCCCCCTTAACAATGACCTCCACAGTAACCTGCTGCCTTAACAGTGACCTCCACAGCAGTTGCCCCTTAAATAGTGGCCCCTGCCCCCTTAACAGTGACTTTAACAGTGACCTCCACAGCGCCCTGTCCCTTTTAATTCTAGGGCTACACGACGACATGTGTTGCGTAACCATTCTTATAATTATAGGCTATGGTGTTGCACTGCGACATGTGACATGCTGCGACTGTGACTCGACAGTTGAAAAAAATCCATCCAAGCATGCCACATGTCGCAGTTCTACAAGAAAATTTAGACTGGCACATTCTTATTCATACTCATAGGTGCATATCCATAAAGCAAACATAGTTGATAAACAATAATGGCTGCACACACATATAAGCAGTAAAGCAGAGAATTGGGGATCATTCTAAATTCAAGTGGTATTATACCTACTATAAATGGATCAATAGAAGCTCTTAGTGCACATTTTGATCAAACTTGTGTCGGGCCCATCTACCAAGCGTCAAGGTGGCTTCCGCAGATGGGTCCCTATCACTAATATACCGCCTCTCTTGGACTTTTCCAAGTCCACATTTTCAGGGGAGTGTAGGAACCAGCTACATTTGTACTTTGCTCAGAAGCCCCAGGCAGATGGGTGTTTGCTCAGTCTAATGGGCCCGACACAAGTTTGATCACAATGTGCGCTGAGAGCTTCCATTGATCCATTTATAGTAGGTATAATACCACTTAAATTTAGAACGATCCCCATTTCTCAGCTTTACATGTTGCAGTTCAACACCATAGACTATCATTATAAAAATTGTTGCGCGACATTGGTGTGAAACCAATGTCGTGCAACACATGTAGCAGTGTAGTTGTGCCCTATGTGTCGTCATGTAGCCCTAGTCTAAAGCTGACCTACAGCAGTGAAGAAAAATGTCTGGGTTGTTATGGAAACCTGGCATAAAACTGTGTGCAGACTAAGGGCCTGTGAGCTTCTATTGGTTGATAAGGGACGTGTGACCGTGTATATGGCAGTTGGGATATTAAGAGAAATACTTGCAGGTTTGTATTGGCTAATACAGGTAATTTTTGGGGAATATCTTAGGAACGGTACGTCCTAGAGAGCTGAGACCCGATCTAAAACCTTCCCGGACATCTGATGTATCTGTGTTCCAAATTTGGTGAAGATCACTCCAGTAGTTTGGTAGCACATAAAGAACAGACAGACGTTGGGACAGACAGAAACTCATTGTGTACCGGCATGTCACCTCCACAGTATTCGCTCCCAGATAGTAAGTGATATGTGTACCAAGTTTAGTAGAAATTGATCGATGAGTTTTTGAGTTATAGAGCAATAGGTGCGTAGCAAAAACTATTGGAGCATACAAACTCCATGCAGCTGTTGTGTAGAGGCATATAACCCCCACAAGATTTTTTTCCAGGTAGCAAGTGATGTGTATACCAAATTTCGTTGAAATCGATGGTTGGGTTTTTGAGTGATCGCAGAACATACATACACACATATACGTCCTTTT
Source organism: Bufo gargarizans (assembly GCF_014858855.1). Lineage (NCBI taxonomy): Eukaryota > Metazoa > Chordata > Amphibia > Anura > Bufonidae > Bufo > Bufo gargarizans. The sequence continues at coordinate 276,165,737 of NC_058080.1, forward strand.
ATATCTATATAAAAATAAGAAGATAAAATGCCCTTTTCTGTAGAATGCCCCCTGCATTATATATAGAATGTCCCGCTCTGTAGTAAATATAATGCTTTCCATCACAACCCCCAGTACAGCCGGAGTACATACATTTAAACAAAAAAATTACTTACCTGTGTTCCGCTCTCTGTCACCGTCTGCATTCATCTTGCTCTCCCACATCCCAACGCAGGCGGTTGCGATCAGGCATTGGATTCAGCCGGTTCCCTCTGGTTCTCCAGATCTGCTTGTTAAATTACAGCCAGGTTACCGACTGAATCCCGGTCCAGTGCTCTGGCGGCGGCAGGGCAGCTGGGGATGAGAGCTGCCGTTGTAGAAGCACTCATCTCCCTACATTCATCTGTATTGCCGTCCTCAGAACAGCGATACAGATGAACGCTGCAGCAGGGCAAAGTAGAGGCGTCTCCCTTCCCTGTTCCTCTGATAGTCTGCAGGCAGTAGACGTCATCGTGTCCGCCTGAGCCGGGCTTTGTACTTTGCGGAACACAGACCGGAAGAGGCCTGCATCGCTGCCAGCGTGGAGGTAAGAATAGGTGTTCTTTTTTTTTCTTTTCTGTGACACACTATGAGAGCGTCAACTGGGGGCCTTACTGGCACATCATTGGGTACACTATGGGGGCATCTACTGGGGGCATTGCTAGCACATCATAGGGGACATCTACTGGAGGCATTACTGGCACGTCATGGGGGGCATCTACTGGGTGCATTACTGGGACTTCATGGGGAACACTCCGGGGGCATTATGGGCACATCATGGGGGGAATCTACTGGGAGCATTACTGGGACTTCATGGGGAACACTATGGGGGCATCTACTGGGGGCATTACTGGCACATCATGGGGGCATCTACTGGGGGAATTACTGGCACATCATGGGGAAAACTGGGGGCATCACTGGCACATCATGGGGGCATCTACTGGGTGCTTTACTGGCACATCATTGGGGACACTATGGGGCATCTACTGGGGGCATTACTGGCACATCATGGGGAACACTATGGGGGCATCTACTGGCACATCATGGTGGACAATGGGGGCATTTACACTGGCACATCATGGGGGCATCTACTGGGGGCATTTATACTGGCACATCATAGGGGACTATGGGGGCATCTACTGGGGCACTTACACAGGCACCTCATGGGAAACTATGGGGGCATTTACACTGGCACATCATGGGGGACACTAGGGGGGCATTTTTACTGGCACCTCATGGGGGATACTATGGGGGTATCTACTGGGGCATTTATACTGGCACATCATGGGGGACACTATGGGGCATCTGGTAGGGGCATTTATACTGGCACATCTGGGGGCATCTACTGGGGGCATTTACACTGGCACATCACAGGGACATGGGGGCACAATGGTGTTGGGGGAAGAACACGGTGGGGGCATATTATATGGGCACTTTATGGGGGCACTAAGAAGGAGCATTTATACTGGCGCATTATGGGGGACACTATGTGGGGATATTATACTGGCACATTATGCGGTTAATATGGGGTTGGGAGGGAGAAAACTATGGGGGCATATTATATAGGCACATTATGGGGGCACTATGGGAAGGTGAAGGAGCACTATGGGGGCATCTTCTTGGGGCACTATATAAGGGAATTTTATACTGACACATTATGGGGGACGCTATTGGGAAGGGGAGAGGAGCACTATGTGGGCATTTACTGGGGGCATTATATGGGGGTATTTTATACTTGCATACATTATGGGGGCACTATGGGGACATTATCTCAACTGGGGGCACTAAGAGGGGGAATTTTTTGTACTGGCACACAGAATGGGAGCATTTTTAAACTAGTGGACATCATTAAGGGGCATTTTTTGTACTGGTGCACATTATAAGGGACATTCTTTGTACTGGTGATCAATTTAAGTGGCCAGTTTGCCCCTCACAGTAATAGTGCTCCCCAAAGTCCCACCAATAGTAATAATTCTCTGCCAGAGTGCACTTAGTAGTAATAGTGCCCCAGCAATAATGTCCCCACTGTGCTCCAGAAGTAATAATGCTCCTATAGTGCCCATAATAGTAATCATGTTCCCCATAGTCCCGGTTGTAGTAAAACAGGTGAACCGTTACTTAAATCACTTGTCTCCAGGTAGCCAGTACAGTTCATCTATATGGCATAAAGATATGACTCAGATGTTGGATTAGCTGTAATCCTTGTAACAGGCTTGGCAATTGTAACTTGAGGAGTTTTCCTTCTCTCTATATCTATCTATACTGTGTCCACACTCTAGCACTCAGGTACTGGATATAATACCTCGTTCTAGTCAGTAGTAATCCACAGGGCGGCTCCCTAATGGCAGGCATCAGTCTTCTGCTCCATTCTTTGGAAAGGATGCTCACTGAAGAATTACTGTCCACTATGTCCATAGAGGCATGTGGTAAAGGATAATTTTGCGCATTAATCATCCGGCTGTGTCCAGGTAGTTTTAGGTTCATCCTGGTCACTGTTGCTTGTGAAGTCCCTTGGCTAAGTTAGCTCTAATCTCCACTAGACTTTCTCCATATCCAGACATAGACTCACTGGTCCGTGCTCTGCTGCTGTAATACTGTTCTCTATGCTCCCTTAGCTTGATCAGGGCCAAAGGGCTAAAATAGCAGCTACATTGTGGACTAGGCCTGTTCTGCTCCTCTCAACAACCAACCGACACTGATCTTCTCGACCAACTTTATTAGCAAACCCCAGGATATATATATATATATATATATATATATATTTAAGTGGCGCCAGCACCACCAAGGACGAATAAATGAAACAACCTCTACTCTAAAACATATGTGTGTTGCTTATATATGGTGTATGTATCTGTAAACATATGTCGTGACGCCGCGTGTCCAACGCTGAGTAGGGAACCTGTTAAAAATTTGAATCCCACACCTGGTTGCAATGACATCACCGTGCCACCGTGCATTCCTGTGCCGGGTCTCGCGTGATTACATGATGCTGTCATGAACGTCATGATGTCACCCTGCAAGACCTGGCACAGGAGGTCACAGGGATGTCATTGCAATCTCCTGTGCAGTTCTACTGCCTCATGTATGACTTTACTAGGCCACACCCCTCATCATACCTAAAGAGGAAAGAAAAAATGTGAAGACCGTCAGGTGAGCTGCGCTGGGGCCAGAAGTGCTTCTCTCACCCTCGGTCAGTCACAGAGTGACATGTCCGCTGGCTCTAGTGACTGACTGGGGGTGAGAGAAGCCTCAGTTAGTCAACGCAGCACAACACAATGCTGAAAAGAAGGATATCCCTGTGTCAGTCCAGGCCCTGCAAAGGAAAGAGCAAAGGGAGCCAGGAAACCAGGGAGCTGGGTGTGAGCTTTAGGATTGGGACAAGGTGAGTAATTACTGTTATTTTTATTTATTTTTTAACACAGAGGGGGAACAATAGGGATTTATACCATCGAGTGGGCACAGAGGGTGTTACTATTACAAAGGGGGCACAGAGGGCAATACTATTACAAAGGGGCCACAGAGGGCAATACTACTACAAAGGGGCACAGAGGGAATTACTACTACAAAGGGTCACAGAGGGAATTACTACTATGAAGGGGCACAATGGGCATTACTACTATAAAGGGGGCACAATGGGCATTGCCACTATGAAGGGGGCACATTACAGAGGACATTACTCCTGTAAAGGGAGTAGGTATAACTGTTATGGGGCACAATGGGCATTACAACTGTGAAGGGAGCACAGATAGGGCATTACTACCATGAAAGGGACACAGAGCGGGCATATCTACCGTGAGGGGGGCACATATCTGGACAAAACTACTGTGAAGGTTGTACAATCCCCTCTTCAGCTGCACAGCTACATGCATTTCTCTCAGAAGCAGGGAGCGTCTCCCTTCTGTGGAATCTGCCAGCACTGTACTGCTTTGACATCTTTTCCATTACTTCCCATTATGGTTTTTTTAATCTCCAGACCTCACAAAACAGATAATGAGAGGGAGATCACAATTACAGATAGGCACTCCTGGGATCTTCAGAATCAGTGTAGAAGTACAGTAGTTCTTTTATCAGGCAGTGGACTGCAATTTAGGTGGAAGTATAATCCCTAGTGGCCTTGACTTTACATCTTTTTTGCAGGTAGATGCAGGCAGATTTTTTTAAATGAAGTGATTTAGAAATTTGCTAATTACACCCTTCTCTAGTAAATGCAATGAAATTGTGTGAAAGTACAGTGACTTCACTTTAAGCACCATTACTTCATTTATTCTCCACACTGCTGAGCTCCGTTCCCTCTTGCACTCATCACATGGAGGTGACTTCAACATGTCCTTGAGCTCTTGCGGTGTGGCAGATACAGAGCAAGTCCTGTCACTAGTTACTGCAGTTCTGGCGATTAGGCCCCCTACAGGTACAGAGCTATATAGCAGCGGCTATGGTCGCTATGACGGTATTGGGATTTTTTTTATTTTTTTATATATATGTTAGAGTTTTAAAATATGTTATTTATTTTGAATTTGAAAAAAAATGTTAAACTTACCAGTCGTATAATACAGTATAATGCAGCTGGCGCCTGCAATGCGTGCGTATTTGTAATAGTATGTCGCTGAGTACTAACTACCTACTTGCAGAGACATACTATTACAGCATTGAGCTGGAAAAGGTTAAAAAAAAATACACCTAAACATATTATCCAATGGTATTAATACAATTGGCCAGCAGATGGCAGTACAAAATCATTATATAACAATGCCATACACATTGAAACACATTACTGCAGCATAACATCATACAGTCCATCACATCCTACACTACATAACTCCCCATAAGTTTCAGCACGCTGTTATGAACTGCCCATAACATTATCACGGTATAATCCCACTATGATCTCAATATTTACAGGGTGTCTCGTCCACAGTAGTGCACAATATAAGTGGTTACCTGACTGTCATCTAGAGGTGAGCGAATTTCCTGAAATTTGTTTCAGTTCTGAGTCTACTTCAGCCATCTGATCTGAAAGATTCAGCGCATTTTCAAGTCAACCCGAATTTAAAGTGCCCCAGCGGCCCTGAAAAGTCCTGTAACTATGAAACTCTGGGGTCTCCTACCCCTTTCATGCTTTTAATGCTGAGATAGCAATAAAAATGCCAAAGTGTCAACAACACATATGGCTATGGGTAAATGAATGGTACTGTAGCTTCTGGTAACAAAAAGTATAAAAACACACTGCACTGGCAGATTTTTTAGGTTTCTATAGTCTAAGAATTATCACTTTTTCCTGGGAGATGCCTGCCAGTGCAGTACAAGGGATATCTGCAAATGGTTTGTAATGTAATGTTTTGTACTGTTACGTAATGTACACTCAGCATGACCTGGTATGGTTGGCAGGGACAGGGTTAACCACCCTGTTTCTTACCTCTTGGCAGGAGTGGGCTAGTCCTGCTTCCTGTCTCGAGGGAAGTTCTAATTAGAGTGAGTGAGGGAGCAAGTCCATTTGCTCCTTCTCCTTAGGCCTCAGGATCCAGAGACTAAAAGATCTTTGTGCAAGTTACTGCTTCTGCTACAGAGAAAGAAAGAAGAAGAATCTGCATGGCTAAAGCATAGGAGTCAGCAAGGTAACCTGTGACTACAGCTAACCAGACTTTGCGGCTTGTAAGGACTTACAGTTAAGACTAGTGTCAATATTCATTTTCGTGATAATTTGCGAATTTTCTGCATAATATTCGCAATAAATTTGCAAATTCTAGAATTCGTGATCTCGTCATTATTTTTGCGATTGCTCAAAATCGGGACTATTGATGCGCATATTTTTTGCGCAATACATGCAACTTTACATTTTATCAGGTCTGAGTAGAAATTACTGATATTACTGAAGTATTGTTGTGACATCCCAGCACTATGCCTGTAGCATGTATGTATGGACAGAAGAGAAACAGTAATCCCTATCACACTACCTATCAGCTACACTATATCACTATCTAACCTACACTGACTATCCCCCACTAACTATCTGTATTATATATATGATCTAACTATCTAATGTAAGTGGATAAGGAATCGGATCCAGGTGAAAGCACAGAGCACAGCAATGTCACTGCTCTCTCTCAGAACTGCAAAAAAACTGAAGAAAATGGCTTCTAGGGAGGTTCTTATATAGTAAGGGGTAGGCAACTTTCCTATTGGTTGCTAGGGATGTTGCTAAGCTCTGACAAAGACATTGCAGCCTTCTCATTGGCCCACAAGCAGGAAGGAAGGTTATTAATGGAAAAACAAAATCTAGAATATTTGCGATTACGAATATATAGCACTATATTCTACATCTTTGCGAATTCTCGAAGTGCCGATATTCGACATAAAATTCGATTAGAATATTTGCAATCTTTGCACCCATACAACCACTAATATCAAGGAACACCCCAAACTACCATCAGGCAGGGGCATCAAGGGAAGAAAGGGTAAACTTTTTTCTTGCTGCATCCGTCCTAGGGAGATGAACGTCCTGAAAGAAACCACTGTGACACATCCTATAGTCAGAGCCACTACCGCTCCCATCCTCCGCTTTGGCTCCTCAATGACTTGTTGCACCAGTGTTTATACACACATGGTGGTATCGAAAGAAGCAATGGCTGTTTGCCAAAGCGGCACAAAATTATCCCATTTTGGGAGCAGTTTATACTATGCAGGGTACAGTTCCCAGGATAAGCAGTAAAGTATGGAATATAATGGACATGGCAGGAGATGTGCTGCTGTGTAGGGGTAGTAGCAACAGCAACCCAGTATGGAACATGATGGACAAAGCAGGAGTTGTGACGCTGTGTGGGGCTAGTAGTAGAGGCAGCAGCATGGCGTGGACTGTGGAACTTGATGGACATGAAAACAGCAGCAGAGGCATCATTAGGCTGGTGTTAAATAGCCAGTCTCCAATATCAGTTCAGTGGTAGCCAGCAGTGTGTGAAAATCCTCACAGATCAATGTTTCATTTTTTGTAGATGTAATGTTTTCTGCAGGGGGCCAATTTTTTTTCCAGTGTGATATAAGGATAGCAATGCTGAATACTGTGTCTGACAGTACACTGATGGCAAAGTGGGCCAGTTACTGCCACTGGCCCAATTGGCTGGTCCAGAAGTCCATGGGCTCATGGATCTTGGTAGTTGCTGGAGAAAGGGGACAGTCCAGGTACAACTAAACATGGTCCTTTTGTTGATGTGCATATGGTTGACACAGCAGTTGAAAACACCATCCCACACTACCATCATGTTCAGCAAACTACATCGGCTGTTGCCGCTTCTGCTACTTGTTGTAGTGATATTATTGGTGGAGCAGTGACCACCAGACCTCCTGGTCAAACATGTGGCTGGCAGATGTCTGCTCGAAGAAAGCTGCAGCAAGCTGGGTATCATGGTAATACACCAATCTTGCTTCCCTTCCAAAATCAAGTTAACATTCATCCATGTTCCTTTTACAGTGAGGATCTAAAAACTTGGCTATCCACTATTCTTACATTTGCTTGATGCCAATCAGGGGCGTAGCTATAGGCTCATTGGCCCTGGTGCAAGAATTCAATTTGGGCCCCCCCACCCTCAATACCATTTCCTAACACCACCATACCCCTGCACGCCCAACATGCCCATGCCCATATTGCTGATGATATAGCTGCCGCTTGTGCTGGAATCAGTCTATTGCCGAATGCACACGGCCGTGAACGGTCCGTGGTATCCCGGCCCGGATTCCTGCTGACAGCAGGAGCGCACTGACGCCGTGCGCTTCATGCCGCCACTGTACTTCAGTAATACACTCGTATAGATCATACGAGTGTATTACTGTAGTACTACTGTAGTACGGCGTCATAGCAACCAATGACGCTGTGCGCTCCTGCTGTCAGCAGGAATCCAGGCCGGGATACCACGGACCGTTCACGGCCTATATGTGTCATTCTGCAGCATGGGAGGTACATAGTTCTTAATTTTCCTTCACTTATCCTTTCAGTTTGCTTCATCATATGCCCGCCATTATTGCTCACACGGGGCTGGTCAGCACTGGAAATATGGGATTGCAACTGCAACCCCTATGGGTGCAGTGACTGTCACCATATTGCTGTGAGTGACTGATGATTATAGCTGCCGCTTGTGCTGGAATCAGTCACTCACGGCAATATGGTGACAGTCACTGCTCCCATAGGTGTTGCACTTGCAATCCCATATTTCCAGTGCTGACCATCCCTGTGTGAGCAATAATGGCGGGCTTGGCGGCGATGTTAATAACCCTGCTGGCATATGATGAAGCAGTGATGATGATGATATAGCTGCCGCTTGTGCTATGAATGTGATGGTCTATGGGCCATAGACCATCACATGATTCATAGGACTCTGCTGTGACATCTAACAGTACTTGTAGGATAGCAGTAGTGGGTCCTCTTACTTGCAGAGCTCATTTGCAGCTGCACATGTGGCTAGAACGGTGCTAGTAAGAGGACGCACTACTGCTATCCTATGTGATGGTAGTGTACTCTAGCTACTAGAAAGCATCCAACTGCCAGAGCAGAGACTGTCTCCGAGTCTCTGCTAGTCACTTCGCCACAGCCGCCCTCACCTCACTCACTCGGCACGCAGCTTCTCCTCCGCCGCTCCACTTCCGGACAGTACTGCCAGACCAACAGTCCTGGGAAAAAAAGTGTGGGAACTCACCCAAGATCCAGTGCCTCCGCGTGAAGTCACGGCATGCGGCGTACGCAAAGGGCAGGGAAGGTCGGGAGGAGGAGCAAGCAAGTGCCTTATTTTTCGCCCTATAAGATGCACCTAAGTTTTAGAGGAGGACAATAAGAAAAACATATTTTTCGATACACCTCAGGTCAGACCACCAATCAGACCCCCAATGTTAATCAGACCTCAGCTGACAGCCCCAAAAGGATCCCCAATGTTAATAAGACCCCAATAAGACCTCAGATCAGACCTCAGCTCAGACCCCAATATGAATGACCCAAATCAGACCTCAGATAAGAGCCCCATGCCTTATAGCAGCCCCCAGTAGCCTCATAGCAGCCCCCAGTGCCTCTCCAGCAGCCCCTAGTAGCCTCATAGCAGCCCCCAGTGCCTGTCCAGCAGCCCCCAGTGCCTCTCCATCAGCCCCCAGTAGCCTCATAGCAGCCCCCAGTGCCTCTCCACCAGCCCCCAGTAGCCTCATAGCAGCTCTCAGTGCCTCTCCACCAGCCCCCAGTAGCCTCATAGCAGCTCTCAGTGCCTCTCCACCAGCCCCCAGTAGCCTCATAGCAGCTCTCAGTGCCTCTCCAGCAGCCCCCAGCCAGTAGCCTCATAGCAGCCCTCAGCCTCATAGCAGCCCCCAGTGCCTCTCCACCAGCCCCCAGTGCCTTTTCTCCAGCCCCCAGTGCCTCTCCACCAGCCCCCAGTGCCTCTCCACCAGCCCCTAGTGCCTCTACATCAGCCCCCAGTAGCCTCATAGCAGCCCCCAGTGCCTCTCCATCAGCCCTCCCTTGTCACTCTTTCTCCTCAATCCCTCCCTCCCTTGTCACTCTCTTTCTCCCCCCTCCCTCCTTGTCACTCTCTTTCTCCCCGCTCCCCCCTTGTCGCTCTTTCTCCCCGCTCCCCCCCTTGTCACTCTTTCTCCCCCCTCCCTCGTCACTCTCTCTTTCTCCCCCCTCCCTCGTCACTCTCTCTTTCTCCCCCTCCCTCGTCACTCTCTCTTTCTCCCCCCTCCCTCGTCACTCTCTCTTTCTCCTCCCTCCCTCCCTTGTCACTCTTTCTCCCCCCTCCCTCCCTTGTCAATTTCTTTCTCCCCCGTCCCTCCCTTGTCACTCTTTCTCCCCCCTCCCTCCCTTGTCACTCTTTCTCCCCCCTCCCTCCCTTATCACTCTCTTTCTCCCCCCTCCCTCATCACTCTCTTTCTCCCCCCTCCCTCATCACTCTCTTTCTCCCCCCTCCCTCCCTTATCACTCTCTTTCTCCCCATCCCTTCCTTGTCACTCTTTCTCCCCCCTCCCCTCCTTGTCACTCTTTCTCCCCCCTCCCCTCCTTGTCACTCTCTTTCTCCCCCCTCCCTCCCTTATCACTCTCTTTCTCCCCCATCCCTTCCTTGTCACTCTTTCTCCCCCCCTCCCCTCCTTGTCACTCTCTTTCTCCCCCCTCCCTCCCTTGTCACTCTCTTTCTTCCCCCTCCCTTGTCACCCTTTCTCCCCCCTCCCTCCCTTGTCTCTCTCTTTCTCCCCCTCCCTCCCTTGTCTCTCTTTCTCCCCCTCCCTTCCTTGTCACTCTCTTTCTCCCCCCTCCCTCCCTCCCTTGTCACTCTCTTTCTCCCCCCTCCTCCCTCCCTTGTCACTCTCTTTCTCCCCCCTCCTCCCTTGTCACTCTCTCTTTCTTCCCCCTCCCTCCCTTGTCACTCTCTCTTCCCCCTCCCTCCCTCCCTTGTCACTCTCTCTCTTCCCCTCCCTCCCTCCCTTGTCACTCTCTCTCTTTCTTCCCACCCACCTCAAGTGTAGCGTGGCCAAGCTCTGTCTGGTCTGTGGTACAGGAGCATTTGTTTTCTGTACCCGGCCAGACTGACAGGAAGTGACAGGAAGTGCACACTAAGTCCGCCGGGTACAGGAAACAAAAGCTCCTGTACCACGGACCGGACAGAGCTCGGCCACACTACACTTGCGCTTCCCTCCTGTCAGTCCCTTTTCATGCTGCGCCAGAGCGGGGCGCCGACAGGGTTGAGGGGCAATGCGCTGCCTTGCTGAAAGGGTACTCTGTAAATCAGAGGCCACTGCCAAGGCTTCACTCCGTCTCTCCTGGGGGGGCCCCGTGGGCCCCCCTGACCTAGGGGCCCGGTCGCAATTGCGACCGCTGCAACCCATATAGCTACGCCACTGTGTCTGGGTTGCCTCTTATGCAGGGACGCACTGGCAGAGTGCATCCAACAGGTCTAGACCCCCCTAGATGCAGTTTCTTTTTTTTGTGTCAGGGCCGCACCGCAAATTAGGTAAGGCCTTGGGCGGCGCAGCCCTGGATGTAAGTGGGGAAGAGAGGGGGGGGGGGGTCAGTGGCTGCAGCCGGGCACTAGGAGATGAGTGCTTCTATTGTGAAAGCGCTCATCTCTATATTCATCTGTATCACCATTCTCAGGACAATGATACGGATGGATGCTGCCGCGAGGTAGGAGAGAGACGTCTCCCTTCCCTGTTCCTCTGATAGGCTGCGGGCACTAGCGTCATTATCATCACGTCGCCTGAGCTAGGCATCATACAGCGCAGGTTTTTTGTTTTTTTTACATGGCACAATACAGGAAAGAAGAACTATGGGGGCATCTTTTTACTGGTACATTACAGGGGGCACTATGAGGGAGAGGAGCACTATGGGGGCATCTGGTTGCACTAAAAGGGCATATTTTACTGGCACATTATGGGGGGCATCTTGTGGCACTAAAGAGAATTTTTTTATTGGCACATTATGGGGGACACTATGGAGCAGGGGAGCACTATGGGGGCATCTGGTGGCACTAAAGGGACATATTTTTGAACTGGCACATGGGGGACACTATGGGGAAGAGGAGCACTATGATGGCATATGGTGGTGTGAGATTGTAAATAAGCTCTGCCTGTATAAGGTTTATGTTTAAAGTGTACTTAAACTGTCATTTGGCATTCCGGGCACTAGAGGCCACTGTTTTGCAGCTACAGCCAGCACACTCTGGGATTTGCATATGTAAAGTAGGTGATGACTCATGCTGCTGCTTGTGAGTGAACCAGGAAGTGTTGATCTGACATGGTGGAAGGATTGTGCTGTGAGGGACTGAATCCGATTCCATCCTGGCTTGCAGATGTCCGGCAGTGAATGGACACTCAAAGGAAGGAGAGTAGCTGTCGTTTCCATACTGAATCCAGCTCTTTGAAAGAGAGAACCGAACAAGAAAAAAGCCTCACTTATAATGTGTCACAACCAGACAGCTGAGAAGCTCTGACAGAGGCCTTTCAGAACCTCCTCCTTGAGTTCTCTTTGTTGTGCTGTTCAGTTCCTCATCTCGTTAGCCTCTCTCAGCTGTCATGGAGTTGGACTGATTGCATCCCTTTAAATTCCGCCCCATAATGCATTACTGGGCGGCTTATACTACTTCCTGGAGTGTGTGTGCATGCTGATCTTGTTTTCCTGTCTGCTACAAAGTTAAGTGCTGAACATTTATCTGTTATTTTCTGTTTGCTGGATCCCAGGTGATCCTGACTCCCTCAGTGTCTGGTGTAGGGAGCCGGTGGTCGTGTCCCCTCACTATTGTAGGGTGTTCAGGGGTTATATAGTCGAGGTACGTGGATATGCAACCTTCCACCTCTGGGATCTTTGCATAGGCTGAGCAGCCAGGGAAAGTCTCAGGTCTGGTGCAGGGGTCTCCCTTTTGGTTCCTTAGCTTTGGATCCACTCAGTCATATATGCATGTTGCTTTGTCTTGTTTCCTGTACACCGTCCGTGACATAATGCCATAATTAAGGGCAAACAAGAAAAACAACTATGGAAACCTAAAGTGTTGTCCAACAAACAACAATTGAATGCCCAATGTAAAATATATATTATTTTATTTCATCAAAATAGACAAAACATGATTTTTTATAATAATAGGAATAGCAAAAAAGGTTTGGAGAGGTCAACAGAAAACCCCTGGAGGCCGCAGTCCCCCGGCCGGTATTTCTATAGCCCACCAAAAGATGGAACACATGTCAAATGTATATAAAATATATAATATGGTGATTCACAGAAAAGGGAGGGGGTTATCACGTATACAAGCCCCAGAAAAATAATTCTAACTGTGATCATCACCTATACAGGTCCTTCTAAAAAAAATTAGCATATTGTGATAAAGTTCATTATTTTCTGGAATGTACTGATAAACATTAGATTTTCATATATTTTAGATTCATTAGACACCAACTGAAGTAGTTCAAGCCTTTTATTGTTTTAATATTGATGATTTTGGCATACAGCTCATGAAAACCTAAAATTCCTATCTCTAAAAATTAGCATATCATGAAAAGGTTCTCTAAACGAGCTATTAACCTAATCATCTGAATCAACTAATTAACTCTAAACACCTGCAAAAGATTCCTGAGGCTTTTAAAAACTCCCAGCCTGGTTCATTACTCAAAACCGCAATCATGGGTAAGACTGCCGACCTGACTGCTGTCAAGAAGGCCATCATTGACACCCTCAAGCAAGAGGGTAAGACACAGAAAGAAATTTCTGAACGAATAGGCTGTTCCCAGAGTGCTGTATCAAGGCACCTCAGTGGGAAGTCTGTGGGAAGGAAAAAGTGTGGCAGAAAACGCTGCACAACGAGAAGAGGTGACCGGACCCTGAGGAAGATTGTGGAGAAGGACCGATTCCAGACCTTGGGGGACCTGCGGAAGCAGTGGACTGAGTCTGGAGTAGAAACATCCAGAGCCACCGTGTACAGGCGTGTGCAGGAAATGGGCTACAGGTGCCGCATTCCCCAGGTCAAGCCACTTTTGAACCAGAAACAGCGGCAGAAGCGCCTGACCTGGGCTACAGAGAAGCAGCACTGGACTGTTGCTCAGTGGTCCAAAGTACCTTTTTCGGATGAAAGCAAATTTTGCATGTCATTCGGAAATCAAGGTGCCAGAGTCTGGAGGAAGACTAGGGGGAGGGAAATGCCAAAATGCCTGAAGTCCAGTGTCAAGTACCCACAGTCAGTGATGGTCTGGGGTGCCATGTCAGCTGCTGGTGTTGGTCCACTGTGTTTTATCAAGGGCAGGGTCAATGCAGCTAGCCATCAGGAGATTTTGGAGCACTTCATGCTTCCATCTGCTGAAAAGCTTTATGGAGATGAAGATTTCATTTTTCAGCACGACCTGGCACCTGCTCACAGTGCCAAAACCACTGGTAAATGGTTTACTGACCATGGTATTACTGTGCTCAATTGGCCTGCCAACTCTCCTGACCTGAACCCCATAGAGAATCTGTGGGATATTGGGAAGAGAAAGTTGAGAGACGCAAGACCCAACACTCTGGATGAGCTTAAGGCCGCTATCGAAGCATCCTGGGCCTCCATAACACCTCAGCAGTGCCACAGGCTGATTGCCTCCATGCCACGCCGCATTGAAGCAGTCATTTCTGCAAAAGGATTCCCGACCAAGTATTGAGTGCATAACTGAACATAATTATTTGAAGGTTGACTTTTTTTGTATTAAAAACACTTTTCTTTTATTGGTCGGATGAAATATGCTAATTTTTTTAGATAGGAATTTTGGGTTTTCATGAGCTGTATGCCAAAATCATCAATATTAAAACAATAAAAGGCTTGAACTACTTCAGTTGTGTGTAATGAATCTAAAATATATGAAAGTCTAATGTTTATCAGTACATTACAGAAAATAATGAACTTTATCACAATATGCTAATTTTTTTAGAAGGACCTGTATATATTTAGTTATTAGCAGGAAGGTTTAACAGTGAGTATAGGGTTTCGGCATATTAAGGCACATTCCAAATAGACCTCTTTCAAAAGAGCATATATATCATCCCCATACATCATATTGTTACGTGGAGGGGCACCGCGCATACCGCACATCAAAGTGTGCAGAAATCCACATTATCACCACCACAGCACCATTACACATACTATAGCTCCATAATATAACAATCATACAATAGTGCAAGTCACACACGCGTGCACCACCACATGACAATACAATCGGGATATACATCACAAGTAGACATCATATATTGCAGAAAGAGAACTCTTCACAGTAAACCACAACATGAACATATCTCATAACAGGATCGTCATGCACACAGAACAAATATCAGACATGATCAAATAGATTATCCTACACATACAACATCATATATGCCGAATACACTACATGATTACCAACACATTACAAAAAATCAATACAGTGCACAGATAATATAATATCATCCGATAATCATCATGATCCCTAAGTGTCCCACAAATATACACAAATACATTTCATAATACTATCTAGATAATCATAAACCATCATTAAATAACAACACATATGCCCAAATTATCAAAAGTGACATTGGCCATAAATCACTATTAATTTTTGTTATTCCTATTATTATAAAAATCATGTATTGTCTATTTTGATTAAATAAAATAATATATATTTTACATTGGGCATTCAATTGTTGTTCTTTGATAGAGAGGTTGTCCCAGTAAGACCAGTTTCAGTGTGTGGATCATCAAGCAAGGCCGCACGGTTGCTGAGAGCTTGGTGGCCATCCCGGGTAAGCGGCATCCTAGGGCCCAGAACGGACGAAGGTCAGTACACCCGTTTACTCCATGCTTTACACTAGTGGCGCCTGAAAAACAGAGACTAAGCCTAGGCCTGAAACTAGATAGCTAGTTAGGGTTGTGTTATTGCCAGGTTGTTCGGGACTGTTCTGCGGCGCAGTATTGACGTTGCAGGATCTGCTGTGTCCGCCATTGGCTAGGTCAGTCCTCTGTAGCGGCACAGCACGACTTGCAGGCACTGCTGTGTCTGCCATTGGCTAGGCCTGTCCAATGGGCAGGGACATTGACTGTGGGTCTGGGATATAGCGTTTTCTATGCGTATTTGTATTGTTTTAGTTATGCCTGTGTTATTATTTTTTGCCTAAGTAAAATTTCTGTTCTTGCATATTAAGCTGGTGTCAGTGTCGATTTCCTTGTCTGTGACTTTGCTGTATCCTAGGGAGTCCACCCCGGTACACGGCCTACAGTGGCACTAAAGGGGCATTTTTTACTGGCACATTATGGGGGCACTATGGGGAAAAGGAGCACTATGGGGGCATCTGGTGGCACTAAAGGGGCATTTTTTACTGGCACATTATGGGGGCATCTGGTGGCACTAAGAAGGGACATTTTTACTGGCACAGGGTATAGGGGCACTATGGGGGAGAGGAGCACTATAGGGGCATCTGCTGGGGACTGTCATGGTCTTACCTTCTCACTGTTCTCCTTCGTTTGACATGTGCTGGCGGCCATCTTGGTTTCTGGGTTTCTTGTAGCCTCCCACCCTGCGGCTTCTCCTTCCTACTGGGAGGAGCTGGATGCCTAGCTCATATATATAGGAGGTCTGTGGCTTCAGTTCCTTGCTTGGTCCTCCTGTGTTCACATGCTTCTAAGACTGCTGCTGCTTCCTGATCCTGGCCTCGTCTGACTACCCCGTTGGTTCCTGATCCTGGCCTCGTCTGACTACCCCGTTGGTTCCTGATCCTGGCTTCGTCTGACTACCCCGTTGGTTCCTGATCCTGGCTTCGTCTGACTACCCTGCTGGTTCCTGATCCAGGCTTCGTCTGACTACCCTTCCGGTTCCTGATCCAGGCTTCGTCTGACTACCCTTCCAGTTCCTGACCCCTGTCTACGCAAGACCCTGCTTCGGTTTAGCCATCCGCTTGGACTTTTGCTTACAGCTTGATTTGCAATAAAGCCTTTCTTATTTCCACTTATCTCTTGTTGTACGTCTGGTTCATGGTTCCATGACAGGGACACTAAGAAGGGGCATTTTATACTGGTAAACATTATGGGGACATTAGCTCAACTGCCGACACTAAAAGGTACTGTCTTAGTACTTGTACTGTCATATTATAAAGATAATTATTACTACTAGGGGGTATTATGGTTAGCTTTGCTACTACTGGGGGGCTATGGGGAGCATGATTACTAGTATGGGCACTATGGGGGCATTATTACTACTAAGTGTGGGACTTTGGGGAGCACTATTACTTTGGTGGGCACCCTGGCACAGTATCAGCTTAGCAAAATTATTTTGGGGGGACATTATGTTCATACTATTAGTGTCAGGGACACTAGTTGCTGGGCTCAGTTATTTTTTTAGAGCACTATGTGCCAATAATTATTGGAAGTGGGCACTTTCTGTATGGTACTAGTATTTTCAGGGGGACTGTTTCTGCAGTATAGTATTATGGTGCACAGTATTGGGGGTGGAAGTATGGGGTGTTCAGAAGATGTTAGGATGATGGAAAAATGGGAAACTAATGTCTGTCAATCTCTGCAGAGACGAGAGATGACTGAAAAATCAGCATGGCGGGATGGTCTGAATGGAGAAGATGAGGAAACATCTACATCAAAGGTGACATCGCTGGATGTAAGAGGTAGGTGGCGCTATGTAAGAGAGGAGATGCTCCGGCTCCTCCCCCTGCCATTTGCAGAAGGAGGATTCAGAGCTGGGCAGCTATAAACATAGTGTTTGCTGAAAATGGGGCAGGGGGCTTGGCCTGGTGAGGATGGCGGAGGGAGGCAGCAGGCCAAGGGCAGGTGGTGAATGGTGGGGGGAACCACAGGCCACAAGCAAGATCAAAGGAGGGAGGAGCTTACTGGCTGTAGCCTGCTGTTTTCTATTGTATAATGTAAAGCCGGCAGTGCAGCCAGGGCGCGCCCCCCTCTCTGTATGATGTGTAGAGACGGTATCCTCCTCCACACCTCTTTTGGCGCCTTCAGGACTAGTAGGAAGGAAGTGAAGTTCATCGGCTAATCAGGCACACTCCATGTGCTGTCTGCATCTTTTCTTCCGTTCCACAGCCCTGCAAAACAAATAAAAGTCCTATACTTGTCAGTGGAAATTGGGACGTGGCCCCATTCAAGTCTATGGGTCCACAAAAACGAGCGATGCAATCCGTTTTTTTTTTTGCGGACATGCTGGACTGACCACAAAAAAAAAAATCAAGAAAAATCAGCATTTTGGCAGACTACAAAAAATATACAGCCATCTGAATAAACCGTAGTATAATCTACCCCATGGTGTTTTGTAATTATCTTTTTGCATCGTGACTTTCAGTTATGAGTGCATGCTTATAGGTGAGTTTTGAGGAATTGCTGACAGCCTACGGAGCATTTGGCTTTCAGCTGTCTAAATTATATGGAAATCCATAGAGGGGGGTGTCTAGAGTGGCATGAACTCTAAAAACTGCTCTGGCCCCAGACACTTTATAACAAGATTTCTTAAAGCAGTCCGAAAGCTGAAGAGTTCCTACTATTCCCCATTACCCTCCTGGAATGTATTCCTTATATTGAAACATCTCTGTTATATATCAACTGGGGCCCATTAGGCCATTATACCTGTATATCCAGAGAATACTGTAGATCATCAGTGGAAAAAAAAAACACTTGGAAAACCCCTTTAAAGCTTTCCCTACATTTAGACCATTTGGGCATGTGCTTTATAACCTAAAAATCCAATAGCTTTCATGATTCGGGAGGGTTCTCCACCAATCTTCTACTGTCAGTGGATGATACATTAATTCTAGTCCTCAAAATTTAAGACAAAAGACGTTAGGAGGATTACGAGTTTCAGCATTATCAGAATGTCTAATAAATTCCCTAATCCTTTCTTTCTTGATCACATATACCACGTGTGGTGTTACAGTTAGTAAATAGTTTTATCTCATGCTTTTTTCTGTTAGTTTATTTGTAAAGCATGACTTTTATATGCATATTAGCAACACATTTTATTTGCTGATGCCTTTAAAAACAAACCTTTAACCCCTTAAAGAAAGGGCCCTTTTTTATTTTTATATTATGGTAGGGCGCACTCAACTATCTGGTACCAGATGGACAATCAATATGGTAATAAATTTATTCAAATAACATAGATAAAACGGAGTAGATGTTGAATGTTATCTTCATCAAAACAATATAATGCCATAAAACTTTAAATCACACATATAATGGTGCCATAAAAATAAGGATAAAAATGTATATAAAATCATAAAACAGATTGTAAATCACTGAATGTTCCTGGTATTGTGGTATGTCCCGGGACTAATCGTCCGAGCTCTAAGTCCCCTGTATGGGATAAATGAGTTTATATAAGTCTGCAATGCCGTAGCCAACAAACTCCAGGTATACTAGCCAGGTACACTACTACCTCTGCATGAGGTGATGCTGATAGAAAATGCTGCAACCTGCTTCCCAATATATCAATGCTCCGTTATAGGCATGAACTGTAATGTGCATACGGTATCTAAATAGGGCATAAGCGTAGGTGTATATACGCAGATTGCTCAGTACGTTACCCCTCCAGAAGGCGTGTGGTCCGATTCAGTCCCTCTTGGAAGGTCAGGTCTGCATGCGGTCGGACGCCAGAGCAGGTATCTAGGACCTTCCGCCTTGTTCACGTGATCCCAGTCACGTGATCGGAGTATATCCACGTGATCGAAAGGGGGAGGTTTCGAAGGCTGGATCCGCTTGTGAGATTTATGTTAATTAGGCGCGCGCCTATTTGACTGTAATCAATGTATTCTTTGAAGTGTTCGTAACCCCATAGGATTTGTAGGATCCTTTGAGTTTTGTAGCTGCTATAACCAGGCGCGTTTCACTGAGGAAGGGGCAAGTTCAGATCCCGAAACGCATCTGGTTATAGCAGCTACGAAACTCAAAGTATCCTACAAATCCTAAGGGGTTACGAACACTTAAAAGAATACATCTGAGGAAGGGGCAAAGTACCCCGAAACGCGTTTGGTGAAGAGACCCCCTGATCAATTATAAGAAATATATGCTGGAATTACCAAGGCTGGGTTGTACTTTAAATTACCCAAGGATTCCGTGACTTACTAAGCCCTGACACGCTGGCGGCTACAAACGCAGAGCACGAGGATACAAGGTATCGTGTCGCAGGACAGCTGACGTGGGGAAAGGCACTGTGAGTCCCAGGGCTTGCCGGCTCTAAGCAACTACGGAGCGGTAGCCAGAGGACCGCAGTGACACCGGAACGAACGCCTTAGAAATATACAGCTACGGCAGGAGTAGTGAGGAGTGCTTGGATCGCAAGGTTACCGGCAAAAAAAATTACACTGCACAGTGAGTAAAAGCGGGACGCCGCGAGTATACTCACCTAGGTGAACCACATTGACTGTAGCTTCCTAAATCTTCTTAAAGGGAATATAAACTGTGAACTTTAAATTACATTGCGATAATATTGCTTGTAGCTACAAGACCACTAGTAGCAAGCAGTCAGGATTTCATTGTTCATTTATCTCTATGGACTAGTCACCATTTTAGTCCTATCGTGGAATTATAATATATATTTTTATCTTGATTGTTGAATTTTTAGGTAGTATTTTTAGTGTTTTATTAATTCTATTCAAGTCCAATTGATGGTTTTATTATGATTATGCGTTTATATATTAACTAATTATATGTATAATAAAGTGTTTGATTCACCATAAAGTGAGAGTGCCCAGTATTTCTATCTTTATATCTACTCCGTTTTATCTATGTTATTTGAATATATTAATTACCATATTGATTGTCCATCTGGTACCAGATAGTTGAGTGCCCCTACCATAATATATATATCTCTCTCTGCGACCAGGAGTAGGCCGCAAGGGTTGTGCACCGCATCCAGTTGGTACGAGAGGTTGGAGCCACTGTAATATTTGTATTCCCTTTTTTATTTTTGCAGTTTCATTTTTAACTCCCCATATTCCAAGAGCCATAACTTTTTACATTTTCTGTTCACATAGCTATATCAGGGCTTAGTTTTTGCGGGACCAATTGTATTCTTAATGGCATTATTTAATTTACCATGTCTTATAATGGAAAACGAGGAAAAAATCTTTGTGGGGTCAAATTGAAAAAAAACCACACAATTCCGCCAAGGTTTTGGGGGCTTTGATATTACAGTATTCACTGTATTATTTTTATGGTTCTTTTCAACTTTTTTTTTACACAATAACTTGTTGGTATAGATTTCTTTTTCGTATGAATTGAACTGCCAAGGATGATCCCAAATTATTAAGAGGTAAAAAGCATCTGCCAGTTAAGTTTTGTATTAAGATTGGCATATACTAGTGTATTACTGTACAGCAGCGGCTGCATGAAGCGCACGGCGTCATAGCAACTAATGACGCTGTGCTCTCATGCTGTCAGGAGGAATCCCGGCCGGGTTTCCATGGTCCGCTCTCGGCCGCGGAACACGGCCTTAGGCCTCATGTACACGACAGTTGTTTTTTGCATCTGCAAAGTGTGTTATCCGTTTTTGTTTTTGGGAGGATCCGTTTTTTTCCACAGATCCCTTGTAATAAATGCCTATCCTTGTCCGCAAATGTGAGAAAAGTAGGACATGCACTTTTTTTTGTTGCTGAAGGGAAACACGGACAACGGACGAGGAACACAAACGGATGAACTATCAGCATTTTTTTGCTGACCCATTGAAATGAATGAGTCTCCATCCTATCCACACAAAAAAACTGAACGGAGGCCGAGAAAAACAACTGTCGTGTGCATGAGGCCTAAGAGAGCAGCTGCTAAAATACCATTACAAAGCAGCAAACAGGTATTTGCAGCTGCTGGTGCCTCTGGAGTCCAGCGAACCTCAAGGTGTAGGATCCTCCAGAGGCTTGCAGTTGTGCATAAACCTACTATTTGGCCCCCCGTAACCAGTGCTCACAAGCAGAATTGGTTGCAGTGGGCCCAGATATATATGATGACTAATTTTCAAACAGTCTTGTTTACTGATGAGTGTCATGTAACCCTGGATGGTCTAGATGGATGGAGTAGTGGATGGTTGGTGGATGGCCACCATGTCCCAACAAGGCTGCGATTTCAGTAAGGAGGTGGCAGAGTCATTCTTTGGGCCGGAATCATGAGGAAAGCGCTGATAGGCCTCTTTAGGGTCCCTGAAGGTATAAAAATTATCTCAGCAAATTATATATACTGTTTCTGACTGACCACTTTATTCCATGGTACAAAAAGAAGAACCGTGCCTTTCGCAGCAAATTCATCTTCATGTATGACAATACACCTCATCTCATGCTGCAAAGAATACCTCTGAGTCATTGGCTGCAATGGACATAAAAGGAGAGAACCTTTAGAGTATCCTCAAGCAAAGGATCTATGAGGGTAGAAGGCAATTCACATCAAAACAGTAGCTCTGGCAGGCTATTCTGACATCCTGCAAAGAAATTCAAGCAGAAACTCTTTAACCTCCTCCCGACCGCCTAATGCAGGGATGCGTCCTGCGGGTGGCCAGGTTATTCCTCCTGGACGCATCGATGCGTCATCTCGCAAGACACAAGATGACGCACATATCCGGCCCGCACATGCGCAGTGCGGGTCGGCAAAAGTCGCAGAACAGAAGGAGTTGGTCACCAGTCTGTCATCCAATGATCAGCGCTGGCAGGTTGGTGACTTTTAAAAAAACTAATCACAAGCCATAAAACACATTATATTTATAAATATAATGTGTTAAATGGCTTCTGTGCTCTCTGCTGGTCCTTTTCGTCGGTTGGTCCCAGCAGAGGAGCACAGATCACAGTGAGTACACCAAGCACAACATATTTAGCCTCAGATCACCCCCCCATCACCCCAATTAACCCCTTGATCACCCCTGTCAATCACTAGTGAAAGGGAAAAAAGTGATCAGTGTAAACTGTCCCATTTTTTTTTCCACCAGTATTGACAGTTAGGTTTAGGTTAGTTTAGGCCCCTTTGGTAGGTAGTTAGCTTCAGTTAGCGCCCATCCCACCGCACCGCAGTCACTGATTCGCTGATAAAGCACCCAAAACGCAGTGTTTGCCCGATCAGGCCTGATCGGTCGCCCACACGTGCGTTCACCCACGCTGCACAATCACTACACAAGCGCTGTGGCGATAAAAAAAAAATCAGTTTTGATATTTTTTATCAATCGCATCGGCTTCCTGTACTTCGCTAGCCTCCCATTTATAAGATAGGCTTGCTTTTTTTCTTGGGTAGTCTCAGGGAATACTCCCTAAATTTAGTTTACCAAATGGCAAGGAAGGGGTATTCTTTTGGAGAGGCATACAGGCTTCTGACCCAGTCGGATGAAGAATGCAAACCCTCATCTGACGAATCCAGCAGGTCAGAATACGAACCTGTAGAAAGCAGTGGCAGTCTGACCCAAAGTTCGGACGATGAGGTTGAGATCCCTGATACCTCCAGGCGTACCCCGCCCCGTGTTGCTAGACCACAGGTTGCGCAGGATCCGCTTCAAGGGCAGCAGAGTGGGGCTGGAGCTGTCGGATTACGTGGTGAGGCATATACCAGCAGCGCAGCCCATCCTGGACCTAGTACCAGCACTGCCGTAGAACATGGTGAAGTGGCGAGCACGAGAAGGGCAGTTGAAGCTGGTACGGTGGCACGTGCAGTCGTTCCCCCGTCGCA
The DNA here is from genome assembly GCF_014858855.1 of Bufo gargarizans. NCBI lineage: Eukaryota > Metazoa > Chordata > Amphibia > Anura > Bufonidae > Bufo > Bufo gargarizans. The sequence goes on from NC_058080.1 coordinate 276,188,896, forward strand.
GCCACCGCACAGACAGGCCCGTAGAGCCCCTAGAGTCCCTGAGGTGCTGGCAAACCCTGATTGGCAGTCCCCATCTTCAGCCGCACCAGTAGTTCCCCCTTTCACCGCCGAGTCTGGAGTTCGGGTTGAGACAGCTCAGATCGGATCGGCACTGGGGTTTTTTGAGCTGTTCTTCACTGCGGAGCTCTTTGACTTAGTCGTGGCAGAAACAAACCGGTATGCCACTCAATTTATAGCTGCCTACCTGGGAAGCTTTTATGCCCAGTCTTTCCGGTGGAAACCCGTCCAAGTTTCTGAACTTAAGACTTTTCTGGACCTTCTCCTCAACATGGGCCTGACAAAAAAGCATGAATTGCGGTCATATTGGTCCACGAACCCAATTCATCACATGCCCATGTTCTCTGCTGCCATGTCCAGGACACGATTTGAGACCATCCTGCGTTTCCTGCACTTGTGATAACAGCACCTCTCGTCCCAGAGGCCACCCAGCTTTTGACCGGCTCCACAAAATTCGGCCCCTCATAGACCACTTTAACACTAAATTTGCAGATTTGTATACCCCTGAGCAAAACATCTGCATAGACGAGTCCCTGATACATTTTAACGGGCACCTTGGCTTCAAACAATACATTCCAAGTAAGCGCGCCCGGTATGGGGTCAAATTGTATAAGCTCTGTAAAAGGGCCACAGGCTATACGCACAAATTTCGTGTCTCTGAGGGTAAAGAGCAGACCCTGGAGCCGGTCGGTTGCCCTGACTACCTGGGGAGCAGTGGGAAGACAGTCTGGGACTTGGTGTCACCCTTATTTGGCAAGGGGTACCACCTTTATGTGGACAATTTCTACACAAGTGTGCCCCTCTTCAGGCATTTGTTTCTAGAACAGATTGGCTGCTGTGGCACCGCGCGACCCAACGGCTCGTTACCACCCATCTTGCAAGGGGGAAGAGGGCTGCCTTGTGTAACGAAGAACTGCTCGCGGTGAAATGGAGAGACAAGCGTGACGTTTACATGCTCTCCTCAATTCACGCAGACACGACAATCCAAATTGAACAGGTAACCAGTGTCATTGAAATGCCCCTCTCGGTCCACAACTATAATTTGCTCATGGGAGGGGTGGACTTCAATGACCAGATGTTGGCTCCTTATTTACTCTCCCGCAGGACCAGACGCTGGTATAAGAAGGTGTCTGTATACCTAATTCAATTGGCTATGTACAATAGTTTTGTTCTCTACAGTAAGGCTGGGAGAACAGGATCCTTCCTCAAATTTCAGAAAGAGATCGAGAACCTCCTGTATCCAGGAGGTTCTGTGGCCCCAACCACCAGTGTAGTGAGCCGTCTACCCGAGCGACATTTCCCCAATGTCGTTGCTGGTACCTCAAACCAAGCGTCACCCCGAAAAAGATGTCGTGTTTGTAGCAGGAGTGGAATAAGGCGTGACACCCGCTATTTCTGTCCTGACTGCCCTGACCACCCTGCCCTATGCTTAGGGGAGTGTTTCCGGAAGTACCACACACAGGTATACTTAGTATAGGGATTCCGTGACACAGGACAGGCACACACGGGTCTTAGGGCCCTTTCACACAGAGCTGCTGCAAACCTCTCCTTTCACCTGGGACAAAGTGCATAATGTACTTCGCCACATCTCTGGGCAATTTGCGCTTTGCACATTGTCCCATGGGGAAGGAGAGGTTTGTCCTATAAAGGTAAAAAAAAAAAAATCACAGGTAAGCAAAAAAGTTAATGTTCCAAAAGTTCAATAAAGCTTATAAAAGTTAATGTTCTGTTTCAAATGTTATATAAAGTTAATGTTAATAAATGTATTGCGTTGTGGCCTGTTTTTTTTTTTTTACCTTCTAGGTGGACCAACTGATCAACCAGCTGCAGCACTGATGTGCATTCTGCACATCAGTGCTGCGCTGCAAGACGAGATTTCTCCTCTGCAGTAAAAAAGATACGTTTGCCGAGGCTTATGAGCTGAGGGGCGGTGTTCATATGCTTTGGCAAACACTTTGTATATTAAAAAAATAAAATAAAATTCCGGCAATGATTTATTCATCCACATCGATTGATGTGAATGGAGAATTCGGGTTTGCCAGGGCATACGGGCTGAGAGGGTTTGGATGTTGGGCGGAGCTCCTATGTCCTGGCAGACGCCTTTCCCCTCCTTTTTTTTTTGCAAATTTTTTGGCAGAGATTTTTTCATCCACATTGATCGATGCAAATTAAGAAATCTGTGCCGTTCATTTCTTCTTTCAGCCCAGAGGCTGAACGGAAAAAAAAAATATCTCATTACCCGTATGCTCAATATAAGGAGAATAGCAGAAACTCCTAATGCTGGCCATACATGTAATGATTGTGGAGACCCTCAAATGCCAGGGCAGTACAAACACCCCACAAATGACCCCATTTTGGTAAGAAGACATCCCAAGGTATTCGCTGAGGGGCATATTGAGTCCATGAAAGATTGAACTTTTTGTCCCAAGTTAGCGGAAAGGGAGACTGTGAGAAAAAATAAAATAAAAATAATTTCCGCTAACTTGTGCCATGCCCTTCATGGAATACCTTGGGGTGTCTTCTTTCCAAAATGGGGTCACATGTAGGGTATTTATACTGCCCTGGCATTTTAGGGGCCCTAAAGCGTGAGAAGAAGTCTGGAATCCAAATGTCTAAAAATGCCCTCCTAAAAGGTACTCATTGGAATGTGGGCCCCTTTGCGCACCTAGGCTGTAAAAAAGTGTCACACGTGTGGTATCGCCGTACTCAGGAGAAGTAGGGCAATGTGTTTTTGGGTGTCTTTTTACATATACCCATGCTGGGTGAGAGAAATATCTGTCAAATGACAAATTTGTATTAAAAAAAGGGAAAAGTTGTCTTTTACAGAGATATATATCTCACCCAGCATGGGTATATGTAAAAATACACCCCAAAACATATTTCCCTACTACTTCTGAGTACGGCGATACCACATGTGTGACACTTTTTTGCAGCCTAAGTGCGCAAAGGGGCCCAAATTCCAATAAGTACCTTTACGATTTCACAGGGCATTTTTTACGCATTTGGATTCCAAACTACTTCTAACGCTTTAGGTCCTCTAAAATGCCAGGGCAGTATAAATACCCCACAAGTGACCCCATTTTGGAAAGAAGACACCCCAAGGTATTTCGTGAGGGGCATGGCGAGTTCATGTAAAATTTTATTTTTTGTCACAAGTTAGTGGAATATGAGACTTTGTAAGGAATAATAAATAAATAAATAAATAAATAATTTTCCGCTAACTTGTGCCCAAAAAAAATATATTCTAGGAACTCGCCATGCCCCTCACGGAATACCTTGGGGTGTCTTCTTTCCAAAATGGGGTCACTTGTGGGGTATTTATACTGCCCCGGCATTTTAGGGGCCCTAAAGAGCGAGAAGTAGTTTGGAATCCAAATGCGTAAAAAATGCCCTGTGAAATCCTAAAGATACTCATTGGAATTTGGGCCCCTTTGTGCACCTAGGCTACAAAAAAGTGTCACACATGTGGTATCATCGTACTGAGGAGAAGTAGGGCAATGTGTTTTGAGGTGTATTTTTACATATACCCATGCTGGGAGAGAGAAATATCTTTGTAAAATGACAACTTTGTATATAAAAAATTGGAAAAGTTGTCTTTTACAGAGATATTTATCTCACCCAGCATGGGTATATGTACAAATACAGCCCAAAGCACATTGCCCTACTTCTTCTGAGTACGGCGATACCACACGTGTGACACTTTTTTGCAGCCTAGGTGCGCAAAGGGGCCCAAATTCCAATGAGTACTTTTAGGATTTCACAGGGCATTTCTTAAGCATTTGGATTCTAAACTACTTCTCACGCTTTAGGGCCCCTAAAATGCAAGGGCAGTATAAATACCCCACATGTGACCTCATTTTGGAAAGAAGACACCCCAAGGTATTCCATGATGGGTATGGTGAGTACATGTAAAATTTAATTTTTTTGTCACAAGTTAGTGGAATATGAGACTTTGTAAGAAAAAAAAAAAAATTAAATTTCCACTAACTTGTGCCAAAAAATAAAAACTTCCATGAACTCACTATGCCCATCAGAGAATACCTTAGGGTGTCTACTTTCCGAAATGGGGTCATTTGTGGGGTGTTTCCCCTATCTGGGCATTGTAGAACCTCAGGAAACATGACAGTGAAAGTCAAAGTGCGTAAATTAATTTTTTTGCACCATAGTTTGTAAACGCTATAACTTTTACCCAAACCAATAAATATATACTTATTGCATTTTTTTTTATCAAAGACATGTAGAAAAATATATTTAGAGAAAAATTTATAAAGAAATGTAGTTTTATTTGAAAAATGTTTCAACAGAAAGTGAAAAATGACATTTTTTTGTCTAAAATTTCGGTCAATTTTGATTTATATCAAAAAAAGAAAAAATGTCAGCAGCAATGAAATACCACCAAATGAAAGCTCTATTAGTGAGAAGAAAAGGAGGTACAATTCATTTGGGTGGTAAGTTGTATGACCGAGCAATAGACCGTGAAAGTAGTGTAGTGCAGAATTGCAAAAAGTGGTCTGGTCATTAAGGGGGTTTAAGCTAGGGGGGCTGAGGTGGTTAAAAACTCACCAGTTCAATGGATGCAAGAATTGTGAAGGTGATATCAAATCAGGGGCCCTATGTTAAGAGCTAACTTGGCCTGTTAAGATGGTTTTGATTGAAATAGCTTTTGATTTCAGTAAATGTAACCTCTTAATACATGGAGGCAAAAACAATAATAAAATTCTAATAGGAGTTTATTATAAACCACCTAATATACCAGAGTCCACAGAAAATCTGCTACTAAACAAGGTAGACGAGGCGACATATCATAATGAGGTCGTCATTATGGGGGACTTCAACTACCCAGATATAGACTGGGAAACTGAAACCTGTATATCTCATAAAGGAAACAGGTTCTTGGCAATAACCAAATACAATTACCTTTCCCAACTGGTTCAGGACTTGACAGAACAACAGATGTGCAGATTGGGGACACCTGGGAAATAGTGACCATAAAGTAATAACCTTCTAATTGTCATTCAAAAGAGTGTTTCTTCAGGAAGGAATAAAAATACCAAACTTCAAAAAAGCAAAAGTTAGCCAACTAAGAGAGGCCATAGGCCTAACTAACTGGGAGAAAGTCCTCAAAAATAAAAATACAGCCACAAAATGGGATATTTTTAAAAGCATCCTAAAATCTAATTGTACATACCTTATGGGACTAAAAGGTTAAGGAACAAGAAAAAAACAATGTGGATAAATAGAACGTATAGCGACATCTTAAAAAGATTAAAATAGACAAATCGCCAGGACCAGATGGCATACACCCCCTGTACCCTAAGAGAATTAAGTAATGTCATAGCCAGACCCTTATTTCTAATATTTAAGGATTCTATACTGACAGGGAATGTTCCACAGGATTGGCTCATAACGAATGTGGTGCCAATAGTCAAAAAGGGTCCAAAAACAGAGCCCGGGAAACTATAGGCCGGTAAGTTTAACATCTGTCGTGGGTAAACTGTTTGAAGGTTTTCTAAGAGTTGCTATCTTGGAGTACCTCAATGAAAATAAGCAAATAACGCCATATAAGCATGGCTTCATGAGGGATCGGTCATTTCAAACTAATTTAATGAGTTTCTATGAGGAGGTAAGTTCTAGACTTGACAGCGGCGAATCAATGGATGTCGTATATCTGGGCTTCTCCAAAGCATTTGACACTGTACCGCATGAAAGGTTAGTATATAAAATGAGACTGCTCGGACTAGGAGAAAATGTCTGTGGGTAAGTAACTGGCTCAGTAATAGAAAACAGAGGGTGGTTATTAAAGGGGTTGTCCGAGTTATATAAATATAGGCAAATCTGCTTTATAACATATCTATTCCTTTGTAAATTACTCTCTTTATCTATAATAGCTTGTTTCTTCTCCGCTGATGTGGGTCACGTGACCCGCGACATCAAGCAAGCATGTCGCTGACGTTTCGTGTACAGACTAAGCCCTGCCTTAGGGAGTGGCCCGGCTCTGTACACGAAACGCCAGAGCCTTGTGTGCCTGCCCCCTCCCTCTATGTCTGGCTGCTGGCCGCTCCTGTGAGGGATCGCGCATGCGCGATCTTTACCAGTGCTGGCAGCCTTGAGAAAAAAGCATTACCCTGATGTATATGGAGATATATACAGGTCCTTCTAAAAAAAATTGCATATTGTGATAAAGTTCATTATTTTCTGTAATGTACTGATAAACATTAGACTTTCATATATTTTAGATTCATTACACACAACTGAAGTAGTTCAAGCCTTTTATTGTTTTAATATTGATGATTTTGGCATACAGCTCATGAAAACCTAAAATTCCTATCTAAAAAAATTAGCATATCATGAAAAGGTTCTCTAAACAAGCTATTAACCTAATCATCTGAATCAACTAATTAACTCTAAACACCTGCAAAAGATTCCTGAGGCTTTTAAAAACTCCCAGCCTGGTTCATTACTCAAAACCGCAATCATGGGTAAGACTGCCGACCTGACTGCTGTCCAGAAGGCCATCATTGACACCCTCAAGCAAGAGGGTAAGACACAGAAAGAAATTTCTGAACGAATAGGCTGTTCCCAGAGTGTTGTATCAAGGCACCTCAGTGGAAAGTCTGTGGGAAGGAAAAAGTGTGGCAGAAAACGCTGCACAACGAGAAGAGGTGACCGGACCCTGAGGAAGATTGTGGAGAAGGACCGATTCCAGACCTTGGGGGACCTGCGGAAGCAGTGGACTGAGTCTGGAGTAGAAACATCCAGAGCCACCGTGTACAGGCGTGTGCAGGAAATTGGCTACAGGTGCCGCATTCCCCAGGTCAAGCCACTTTTGAACCAGAAACAGCGGCAGAAGCGCCTGACCTGGGCTACAGAGAAGCAGCACTGGACTGTTGCTCAGTGGTCCAAAGTACTTTTTTCGGATGAAAGCAAATTTTGCATGTCATTCGGAAATCAAGGTGCCAGAGTCTGGAGGAAGACTGGGGAGAGGGAAATGCCAAAATGCCTGAAGTCCAGTGTCAAGTACCCACAGTCAGTGATGGTCTGGAGTGCCATGTCAGCTGCTGGTGTTGGTCCACTGTGTTTTATCAAGGGCAGGGTCAATGCAGCTAGCTATCAGGAGATTTTGGAGCACTTCATGCTTCCATCTGCTGAAAAGCTTTATGGAGATGAAGATTTCATTTTTCAGCACGACCTGGCACCTGCTCACAGTGCCAAAACCACTGGTTTAATGGTTTACTGACCATGGTATTACTGTGCTCAATTGGCCTGCCAACTCTCCTGACCTGAACCCCATAGAGAATCTGTGGGATATTGGGAAGAGAAAGTTGAGAGACGCAAGACCCAACACTCTGGATGAGCTTAAGGCCGCTATCGAAGCATCCTGGGCCTCCATAACACCTCAGCAGTGCCACAGGCTGATTGCCTCCATGCCACGCCGCATTGAAGCAGTCATTTCTGCAAAAGGATTCCCGACCAAGTATTGAGTGCATAACTGAACATAATTATTTGAAGGTTGACTTTTTTTGTATTAAAAACACTTTTCTTTTATTGGTCGGATGAAATATGCTAATTTTTGGAGATAGGAAATTTGGGTTTTCATGAGCTGTATGCCAAAATCATCAATATTAAAACAATAAAAGGCTTGAACTACTTCAGTTGGTGTGTAATGAATCTAAAATATATGAAAGTCTAATGTTTATCAGTACATTACAGAAAATAATGAACTTTATCACAATATGCTAATTTTTTGAGAAGGACCTGTATTTGCTGATCTATATCTCTATATACATTTATATAGATGATATATGTAGATATATATGTACATTATATAGTGCTATCGATCGGTAAATAAATATCTCTATATACATAATATATCTATATATATCATCTATATATAAAAATAAACAAAAAACGTTAGCCTACATGTTGTGCTTGACTTTGCAGAATGGAAAAACGTGGTACACTACATATCCCATCCTGCAGAGTCCTCAAAAAAAAGTTTTTTGTTTTTTTTTTACAATGGAACTCCATGTTGATGGATGTCACAGTATGACATCTGTTGAGTATGTTGATCGTATGACAAAAACCTAGCCTTACGTGCCCGATCCAGCACTTCTGTTATCTTAGTTGTTCTGCTCCATTAGATGAGAAAAACAACAAAAATAAATAGCGCTGGTGTAAATAGGGCCTAAGAGGTGGGTATTTATGCAGGGGACCATTACTTGTTTAACAGCAGGTAATCATAGCAAGTGATAAAGACCAGTCCAATATGGCGGATCTTCCCTGTACTTTACCACTTGGCTATAATAGCCTGTCTGCATTCACTACATACTGCACCACATACATGCGTGTGATGTGTGTGGGGCAGCGTGTGATGTGTGTGGGGCAGCGTGTGATGTGTGTGGGGCAGCGTGTGATGTGTGTGGGGCAGCGTGTGATGTGTGTGGGGCAGCGTGTGATGTGTGTGGGGCAGCGTGTGATGTGTGCGGGGCAGCGTGTGATGTGTGTGGGGCAGCGTGTGATGTGTGTGTGGTGCAGCTTGTGATGTGTGTGGGGCAGTGTGTGATGTGTGTGTGGTGCAGCTTGTGATGTGTGTGGGGCAGTGTGTGATGTGTGTGTGGTGCAGCTTGTGATGTGTGTGGGGCAGTGTGTGATCTGTGTGGTGCAGCTTGTGATGTGTCTGGGGCAGGGTGTGTGTGTGTGGTGCAGCGTGTGATGCTTGTGGGGCAGCGTGTGATGCGTGTGGGGCAGCGTGTGATGCGTGTGGGGCAGCGTGTGTGTGTGGTGCAGCTTGGGATGTGTGTGGTGCAGCGTGTGATGTGTGTGGTGCAGCGTGTGATGTGTGTGGTGCAGCTTGTGATGTATGTAGTGCAGGGTGTGATGTATGTATTGCAGTGTATAATGTGTACGTGTGTGATGTATACAGTACAGACCAAAAGTCTGGACACACCTTCTCATTCAAAGAGTTTTCTTTATTTTCATGACTATGAAAATTGTAGATTCGCACTAAAGGCATCAAACTATGAATTAACACATGTGGAATTATATACATAACAAAATAGTGTGAAACAACTGAAAATATGTCATATTCTAGGTTCTTCAAAGTAGCCACCTTTTGCTTTGATTACTGCTTTGCACACTCTTGGTATTCTCTTGTTGAGCTTCAAGAGGTAGTCACCTGAAATGGTCTTCACTTCACAGATGTGCCCTGTCAGGTTTAATAAGTGGGATTTCTTGCCTTATAAATGGGGTTGGGACCACCAGTTGCGTTGTGGAGAAGTCAGGTGGATACACAGCTGATAGTCCTACTGAATAGACTGTTAGAATTTGTATTATGGCAAGAAAAAAGCAGCTAAGTAAAGAAAAACTAGTGTCCGTCATTACTTTAAGAAATGAAGGTCAGTCAGTCCGAAAAATTGGGAAAACTTTGAAAGTGTCCCCAAGTGCAGTCACAAAAACCATCAAGCGCTACAAAGAAACTGGCTCACAGCCCCAGGAAAGGAAGACCAAGAGTCACCTCTGCTGCGGAGGATAAGTTCATCCGAGTCACCAGCCTCAGAAATCGCAGGTTAACAGCAGCTCAGATTAGAGACCAGGTCAATGCCACACAGAGTTCTAGCAGCAGACACATCTCTAGAACAACTGTTAAGAGGAGACTGTGTGAATCAGGCCTTCATGGTAGAATATCTGCTAGGAAACCACTGCTAAGGACAGGCAACAAGCAGAAGAGACTTGTTTGGGCTAAAGAACACAAGGAATGGACATTAGACCAGTGGAAATCTGTGCTTTGGTCTGATGAGTCCAAATTTGAGATCTTTGGTTCCAACCACCGTGTCTTTGTGCGACGCAGAAAAGGTGAACGGATGGACTCTACATGCCTGGTTCCCACCGTGAAGCATGAAGGAGGAGGTGTGATGGTGTGGGGGTGCTTTGCTGGTGACACTGTTGGGGATTTATTCAAAATGGAAGGCATACTGAACCAGCATGGCTACCACAGCAACTTGCAGCGGCATGCTATTCCATCCGGTTTGCGTTTAGTTGGACCATCATTTATTTTTCAACAGGGCAATGACCCCAAACACACCTCCAGGCTTTGTAAGGGCTATTTGACCATGAAGGAGAGTGATGGGGTGCTGCACCAGATGACCTGGCCTCCACAGTCACCAGACCTGCCAACCGCCAGACTCCCGGCGGGCAAGTACGCCAACAGCTATTACCAACTCTCTGTTGTAACAAATGCCGCCAGCTGTGACTTCATAGCTTGAATTAGGCCGCAACTCTCTTAAGAAAATAAAAACAACATAAACAAGTATTCCACCATAAAATCTTACTCCAGACGCCTATTACCGGAAATAACCATATAAGGGAGGGAGGGCAGGAAACTTGGCTTCCACGGACAAGAGGAAGCACCGTGGCTGGGGGAAGATCTATATAACCTCCTGAGAGGGAGGAGTTACCACCCCGTCCCCACCCCTAACAGCATGACACCAATAAGGAGTAATTTTAGTGTTAACCCCTTGTTGACCATCACCATTATAGGGGCAAGACGACCCCACACAACCAGGGGGATTGGGAAGGGGGACCACCAGTCCCTAAGCTTCCTCCCTAATCCGTTGGGCGCTTGCCAAACTATGCAAAGGTGTAAGTATGTTTTTTTTTTTTCTCAAGAAATCAAGCTTAACTAATGTATATGTAAGTCCTGATGAGTTTTCAAATTTTTTTTTTTTCCATTACTCGGATAACCCCTTTAATGGTACATGCTCAGATTGGGTCACTGTCACTAGTGTAGTACCTCAGGGGTCAGTATTGGGCCCTATTCTATTCAATATATTTATTAATGATCCTGTAGAAGGCTTGCACAGTAAAATAAAAAAATTTGCAGATGACACTAAACTGTGTAAAGTAATTAACACGGAAGAGGACAATATATTGCTACAGATGGATCTGGATAGATTGGAGGCTTGGGCGGATAAGTGGCAGATGAGGTTTAACACTGACAAATGTAAGGTTATGCACATGGGAAGAAATAATGAAAGTCACCTGTACATACTAAATGGTAAAACACTGGGTAACACTGACATGGAAATGGATCTAGGAATGTTAGTGAACAGCAAACTAAGCTGTAAAAACCAGTGTCAGGCAGCTGCTGCCAAGGCCAATAAGATAATAGGTTGTGCAGTAAGCAGCCCTGCAGGGTGAGCGATGGTGGGGTCACAGGGGTAGTTACTAACCGAGGGTGTTTTTGGTACTCACAGTTTTTATATACTCTGGGCAGGCGTACAGCAGTGATGGAGAGGCTGGCTCATGGATCCTCTGGGGCACTCTCTATGTATAGGGACCAGGCCGGGTGGTAGGTGAGGTGCCCTGGGTGTTACAGGTTTAATTGGCTGGTGACAAGATCCCTTTAAGTTTGTGACGCCAGTGCCGGTAACGGTGGCACACCGATTTATTGTAGTAATAATTGAGGAACACAAGTTGCAGTGAACCAGAACTTCCTTTTACTGAACAGTTCAACTATTTACAGTCTTTAGTCAGTTCCACATGTAAAAGGTTGTAACAGGCAGGCTTTATATAAACGGCAGGCAAAGTCCTTGCAAGATACTCAGAGGGAATAACACTTACAGATCAGGCTGTATTTCTCCTCAGCTCCTGTCTGGCTTTCTCCAAGGCCCGTATGCCCTATTGCTGGCTTTATCCTTGGGTAGGGAAACCTTCCTCTGGTATATGTCTCCTTGCTGTAGAATATACTTCTGCCCATCAGCTCTCTGTTTGGCTGGAATAAACTTGGCTCTGCACTGTACTTGTAAGGGAACTTGGTTTCTCAGGAGGCAAACTCTTCCCCTGGATGCGAGCTAGTACCCTGGACTGTCTAGCTGCATGTTAGAAGCTGCACTTCAGCTGCTGCCTAGCTAAAGTGAACACTGGATCCTAACCACACACTAACTTCTCCTGAACTGGACCTGACAATATATACCAGGGGGTTCCCTAGCTCCCTCTACTGTCTAGGAGGAGGAACTACCCCTAACAGGCCTGTTACAGGAGACAACAGGAAAAATACACATAAAAACATCATATAACATACAATGACCCTGTTCCACAAAAAGTGGGGAACAACGTGGCCAAATTGACCCTTGTGTAGTGCCCACATTTACCTAGTGGGACACTACAGTTGCATCAAAAGGGTATGCCCGTGATGAGCACATAGTCCTACCACTTTACAAATCACTAGTCAGACTACACATGGAGTACTATGTACAGTTCTGGGCTCCCGTGAACAAGGCAGACATAGCATAGCTGGAGAGGGTCCAGAGGAGGGCAACTAAAGTAATAACTGGAATGGGTGGACTACAGTACCCTGAAAGATACTGAGGGGAGATCTAATTAATATGTATAAATATATCAGGGTCAGTACAGAGATCTCTCCCATCATCTATTTATCCCCAGGACTGTGACTGTGACTCTGCGTCTGGAGGAAAGAAGGTTTGTACACAAACATAGAAGAGGATTCTTTACGGTAAGAGCAGTGAGACTATGGAACTCTCTGCCTGAGGAGGTGGTGATGGTGAGTACAATAAAGGAATTCAAGAGGGGCCTGGATGTATTTCTGGAGTGTAATAATATTACAGGCTATAGCTACTAGAGAGGGGTCGTTGATCCAGGGAGTTATTCCGATTGCCTGATTGGAGTCGGGAAGGAATTTTTTCCCCTAAAGTGAGGAAAATTGGCTTCTACCTCACAGTTTTTTTTTCCTTCCTCTGGATCAACTTGCAGGATAACAGGCTGAACTGGATGGACAGATGTCTTTTTTCGGCCTTATAAACTATTTTACTATGATTTGAAACTCTGCTGTGCATAATAATTTTAAGTTTTTTAATTCATGAAAAAAAATACTGTTATCATTGGCAGGTTTGCTTAATAAAATTAGATTTATACTCTAAGGGGTAATGACTTGAAAATTATACTGTCACTTGCATCGACCATTTAGGAAAATCTGAGGAAAATATAATATGCATAATAATTTGGAATGTGGTATAATGTTCAAGTTTCAGCTAAAAATTCCACCTATCCTATCAGCCCACAGGGTGGAGTATAGCCATATGTCATGACAAGGGAAACATATAAGAGCAGATAAGATGAAATATATACTGGTAATCTGATCAGACTCTATGGACTCCTGTAGCTCATTAAATGTAATTTATGAAATATCCTGACCTATCAGAACTATAAATCCTATTGTGTGCAGTAATCCACTCAGTACAATGGAGATATAATAGGGATTTCACAGGTGTCTGAAACTCAAACAGCAGATTTGCCATTTGCATGTAAGGAGGAAGACATTTCAGGTAAGTAAAATAAATCTGTCTATCTATCTATCTATCTCCTATCTATCTTATATCTATCTATCTATCTATCTATCTATCTACCTCATATCTATCTATCTCATATCTATATATCTATCTCATATCTATCTATCTCATATCTACAGTATCTATCTATCTATCTATCTATCTATCTATCTATCTATCTATCTATCTATCTATCTCATATCTATATATCTATCTCATATATCTCATATTTACAGTATCTATCTATCTATCTATCTATCTATCTATCTATCTATCACCTATCTCCTATCTATCTATCTATCTATCTATCTATCTATCTATCTATCTATCTATCTAATCTCTCTCTATCATATTTTATAGATTTACAAATTGGTGAAATTTACAACATCTCAGCTTGTTATCTTGGCTGAAGATCACCTTCTCTGTGAGGCGTCTGATCAAGTGGCTTTAACTGAATAGTACAGGAGCCTTAATAAAGTCTTATCTAGTACTAAATGAAAGATGACTAAAGCAGCAAAATTGCTGATCGCCCACATGTTTCTTTCTGGAACGGTACTCTGTGGAAACATTTTGATCTGGCCAACAGAAGGCAGTCACTGGTTAAACATCAAAACTATAATTGATGAGCTAATAAAGAGAAACCATAGTGTGACAGTATTGATATCAACAGGAGCAGCTTACATTAATGCAAATGATAAGTCCCACTCAGAAAAGTATGAGATTTATAACGTCTCTTATGGGAAGACTGAGATGCTAGCAATAATTGATGACTTTGTTAAGCTCTGGATGTATGAAAAGCCAAACATGACCTTTTTTCAGTTCTATGAACGTTTCAGCAATTTGGTGAGTGAAGTCAATCTGATGATTAAGGAAAACTGTAATTCTGTACTTAAAAACCAAGACTTAATGACAAAGCTGAAGTCAAACCAATACCACATAATGATATCAGACCCAGTCACCATGTGTGGAGACCTCATAGCAGTGACACTGGACATACCATTCATTTATTCATTGAGGTTCACACCTGCCTCAGCAGCGGAAAGACATTGTGGAAAACTGCCATCCATTCCATCATACACCCCAGCGTTCTTGTCAGAACTGACTGACAGAATGAATTTCTCAGAACGGATATCCAATATCATCTCATATCTGGTGCAAGACTATATATTTTTCTCTCTGTGGGGTCAATGGGATTCTTACTATAGTGACATCTTAGGTAAGACATCTTAAAGTCAATTATATATAATCTTAGCAGAAGGACCCGGCTTCGCTCGGGCATATTTGATCTATTTCATTTAATGTTTGTGTGTGTCGTTAAAATATATCGACAGTATCCCCCATAACAGTGACCTCTACAGCACCCCGCCTTGTTAGCAGTAAACTCCACAGTCCCCCAACCCTTAACACTGACCTCCCCTACAGTGCCCCGCCACCTTAAAATGGGACCTCCAAAGCAGCCCACTTCCTTAACTTTGACCTTTCGCAGCAGCCACCCCACTCCCTTGACAGTGACCTCCTCAGGGGCTCGCCCTCTAACACTGACCTCCATACGGGACTGTCCCCTTATCTGTGATCTCCACTGTTCCCTGCTCCCTTAACAGAGACCTCCACAGCACCCGTCCCTTTAACAGTGACCGCGACAGTACCCCGTTCCCTTAACAGGGACCTCCAAAGTTTCCTGCTACCTTAACAGTGACCTCACAGTACCCTGCTGTCTTAACAGAGACATCCACAGCAGTTGCCCCTTTAATAGTGGTCCCTGCCCCCTTAACAGTGACCTCCACAGTGTCCACCCCTTTATAAGTGACCTCCACATCGGCCTGCCCCCTTAACAGTAACATCCACAGTGAACGCCCCTTTAACATTGACCCCCACAGTGTCCGTTCCTTTAACAGTGACCACAGCAGCTGCCCCGTTAATCGTGGCAGACGTTTAGACAGACAGAAACTCATTTTTATATATATAAGAGACTAGCAGAAGGACCCAGCTTCACACGAGTATATTTCATCTATTTCATTTAATGTTTCTGTGTGTCGTTAAAAGATATCGACAGTACCCCACTCCCTTGACATTGACCTCCTCCGGGGCTCGCCCCCTTAACAGTGACCTATACAGCACCCCACCCCTTAACACTGACCTCAATAGGGGACCGTACCCTTATCTGTGACCTCTACTGTTCCCTGTCCCCTTAACAGAGACCTCCAAAGCACCCGTCCCTTTAACAGTGACTGCCACAATACCCCGTTCCCTTATTAGTGACCTCCACAGTACCCTGCTCCCTTAACAGTGACCTCACGGTACCCTGCTGACTTAACAGTGACCTCCCCAGCAGCTGCCCCTTTAATAGTGGCCCCTGTCCCCTTAACAGTGACCTCCACAATGCCCGCCCCTTTAACAGTGACCTCCACAGCGGCCTGCCTCCTAACAGTAGCATCCACAACACCCCTTTAACAATGATCTCCACAGTGCCCGCCCCTTTAACAGTGAGCTCCACAGCAGCTGCCCCTTTAATCGTGGCCCCTGCCCCTTAACAGTGACCTCCACAGCGCCCTGCCCCTTTAAGGCTAGGGCTACACAACGACATGTGTCGCACAAAATTTTGTCACACCAATGTTGCGCAACAATTTTTATAATGATAGGCTATGGTGTTGCACTGCGACTGTGACAGTAAGATGGATTTTTCTGCGACTGTTGCATCACAGTCGCAGCATGTTGCATGTCGCAGTGCAACACTATAGACTATCATTAAAAAAATTGTTGTGCGACATCAATGTCGCAGTGTAATTGTGCCCTATGTGTCGTGACACTTATTGTCGCGTGACACATGTCGTTGTGTAGCCCTAGCCTAAAGCTGACCTACAGCAATGAAGAAAAATGGCTGGGTTGTTATGGATACCTGGAGTAAAACTGTGTGTATGTGTAGACTAATGGCTTGCAAGCTTCTATTGGCTGATAAGGGACATGTGTATGGCAGTTGGGATATGAAGAGAAAGACTTGCAGGCTTGTATTGGCTAATGTAAGTAATATTTTGGGAATATCTCAGGAACGGTACGTCCTAGAGAGCTGGTCTAAAACGTTCACGGACACCTGATGTACCTGTGTGCCAAATTTGGTGAAGATAGCTCCAGTCGTTTGGTTGCGCATAAAGAACAGACAGACAGAAACTCATTTTTATAATATAAAAAATGTTCATACTTCACACGCCAGCATTGAAGAAGGTTTTTTATTGCATGGTCACTGGTATACTGAAGTACTACTGAAAGAACAAAAACAAGAACTTTTTATACTCTTTAATTTGTCTTATAAAGTGGTAGTTATGATGCATTTCTATGGGTAGCCAGTGGCAGCTGTGTAGGAAAAAGCTAAACCAGTGCTGCAGCCCCTACATTTTTAGGATCTTTGTTTCAGACCTCTACTGATCACAAAGTGATAACATATTCTATTGATACCATGGAATATAGAATTCCATCAACAGTTCTTGTATCCTTAAAAATCTTCTTTATTTGGCATCCATGTTAAAAACGGATAAAATCATGTTGCGTACTGCTGACGCTTTTCTGGTTACGATTAAGGGCCTCGCTAGGCCAGAAACGCATCAGCAGTACGCAACATGATTTTCTCGGTTTTTAATATGGGTGCCAAAGAAGATTTTTAGGATACAATGACTGTTGCTGGAGTTCTATTTTCTATGTTCTGTACTACCTGGTTACCAGTCCTGTGATTTCAGTTGTTCTCCAATCTCTATGCAACATGCAACATAGTCACGATTTCCTGGAGTTGGAGAGTACACAGGACAGGCTGAGGATTATTTCATATGAAGTTGATATCCTAGTGATATGCTATCACTTTATGAGATGCGCTTTATGAGATGAGACCCCCCTTTTAAGTTCCCTGACTATACAAGCACATTAAAACGGTTCCCAGTACTTAGATGCTGGTGACCTAGATCAAGATTAGATCGGTGGTTGTTCGACACCTGACATCTCCACCGATCAGCTAATTCATACTAATTCGGACACGTACTTATCTGATATTGATGATCTATCCTGAGAATGGGCCAACTACTGTAATTTTAAGTACCTTTAATTAGAGATTTCTAAATATAGACTTAGGGTACTTTCACACTTGTGGCAGAGGATTCCGACAGGCAGTTCCATCGCAGGAACTGCCTGCCGGATCAGTCAAAATGTATGCAGGCTGATGGCATTTGTCAGACGGATCAGGATCCTGATCCGTCTGACAAATGCATTGAAATGCCGGATCCGTCTCTCCGGTGTCATCTGGAAAAACGGATCTGGCATTTTATTTATTTTTTCACAATTTTTGTGGTCTGAGCATGCGCAGACCGCAATGCCGGATCCATTTTGCCGGAACACTCAGGGTTGGATCCGGCATTAATGCATTTTAATGGGAAAAAATGTTCTGGAAATTTGGACGGAGATAAAACTGCAGCATGCTGCGGTATTATATCCATCCTTAAAAGTCTAAAAGACTGAACTGAAGACATCCTGATGCATCCTGAACGGATTGCTCTCCATTCAGAATGCATTAGGCTAAAACTGATCAGTTCTTTTCCGGTATAGAGCCCCTAGGACGGAACTCAATGCCGGAAAAGAATAACACTAGTGTGAAAGTACAAGATTTAAAGATCTGAGTTAAGAAGACTGGGAGGCATGGAGGGGGTCGCAGACTTCTAGAGTTGAGCGAACCCGAACTGTAAAGTTCGGGTTCGTACCGAACTTTAGGTTTTTCGGCACCCGGACCCAAACCCGAACATTTACGTAACAGTTCGGGTTCGGTGTTCGGCGATTTTTATGGTGCTTTTTGAAAGGCTGCAAAGCAGCCAATCAACAAGCATCATACTACTTGCCCCAAAAAGCCATCACAGCCATGCCTACTATTGGCATGGCTGTGATTGGCCAACTGCAGCATGTGACCCAGCCTCTATTTAAGCTGGAGTCACGTAGCGCCACCCGTCACTCTGCTCGGATTAGTGTAGGGAGAGGCTGCAGCTGCTGTGAGGGAGAGATCAGGGAGAAATATTATCAAGAACTGATTCTTTACTCAGCGATCTACAGCAAATGTGTTTTGTGGGTGCAGTGCACAATTGTTTTCAGCCTGCTCTGAGCCAACTACTACTGAAAACAAACTTTTTTTCCTTCAGTTAGTCAATATCAATACATAATCGGCAGCCATTTTATGCAACGTTAGTGCACCAGCACAGGATATCTGCATGTCTTCAAGTCCAGAAATACTGCTTTGAGAAACTGGTTGAAAAAAAACTTTTTTTCATATAGTGCACATCTAGGATTATCGCCGCATAAGTGACTGAAATTTAGGCCAGAAATACGGCTTTCTCATACTGGGGCGAAAAAAACCCATCTGTTTCATATAGTGCACATCTAGGATTATAGGTGCATAAGTGAGTGTCACATTTAGGCCAGAAATACGTTTTTTTTGCTTACTGGGGTTAAAAAACCCTCTGAGATACTGCACATCTGGGACTAGACATGCATAAGTGAGTGTCACATTTACGCCACAAATACGTCTCTTTTGCTTACTGGGGTTAAAAAACCCTTTGATATACTGCACATCTGGGATTAGACATGCATAAGTAACTGTGAAATTTAGGCCACAAATACTGCTTTTTGCTTACTGGGGCATACTGTGGTGAAAAAACCCCATCTGTTTCATATAGTGCACATCTAGGATTAGACTTGCATAAGTGAGTGTCACATTAAGGGCCACAAATACTGCTTTTTGCTTACTGGGGTGAAAAAAAAACATCTGTTTCATATAGTGCACATCTAGGATTATAGGTGCATAAGTGAGTGCCACATTTAGGCCACAAATACAGCTTTTTGCTTACTGGGGTTAAAAAACCCTCTGATATACTGCACATCTGGGATTAGACGTGCATAAATTACTGTGAAATTTAGGCCACAAATACGGCTTTCTCATACTGGGGTGAAAAAAAACATCTGTTTCATATAGTGCACATCTAGGATTATAGGTGCATAAGTGAGTGTCACATTTAGGCCAGAAATACAGCTTTTTGCTAACTGGGGTTAAAAAACCCTCTGATATACTGCACATCTGGAATTAGAGGTGCATAAGTGAGTGTCACATTTAGGCCACAAATACGGCTTTTTGCTTACTGGGGTTAAAAAACCCTCTGATATACTGCACATCTGGGATTAGAAGTGCATAAATTACTGTGAAATTTAGGCCACAAATACGGCTTTTTGCTTACTGGGGTTAAAAAAACCTCTGATATACTGCACATCTGGGATTAGACATGCATAAGTTACTGTGAAATTTAGGCCACAAATACCGCTGTCATAAAGAGTAAAAAAAAAAAAAAAATTGAGTGCAATACCCTACATTAGGGTTTGGTGAACGCTAACTATGAGGCAAACATCTAATAAGGGACGCGGTCATGGTCGTGGTGTTGGTGGAGCCTCTGGTGCAGGGAGAGGACGTGGCTGTTCTGCCACAGTTCCTCTTCCTACTGAACCTACTACCTCAGGTCCCAGTAGCCGCCAGAATCTACAGCGATAGTTGGTCGGGCCTAATGCCGTTCTAAGGATGGTAAGGCCTGAGCAAGTACAGGCATTAGTCAATTGGGTGGCCGACAGTGGATCCAGCACGTTCACATTATCTCCCACCCAGTCTTCTGCAGAAAGCGCACAGGTGGCGCCTGAAACTCATGCCCATCAGTCTGTCACATCACCCCATATGGGGGAACCTGTCTGAGCCTCATGTCATACAGCAGTCTCTTATGCTGTTTGAAGACTCTGCTGGCAGGTTTTCCCAAGGGCATCCACCTAGCCCTTCCCCAGGGGTGGAAGACATAGAATGCACTGACGCACAACCACTTATGTTTCCTGATGAGGACATGGGAATAGCACCTCAGCACGTCTCTGATGATGACGAAACACAGGTGCCAACTGCTGCGTCTTTCTGCAGTGTGCAGACCGAAAAGGAGGTCAGGGAGGAAGACTGGGTGGAAGACGATGCAGGGGACGATGAGGTCCTAGACCCCACATGGAATGAAGGTCGTGCCACTGACTTTCAGAGTTCGGAGGAAGAGGCAGTGGTGAGACCGAGCCAACAGCGTAGCAAAAGAGGGAGCAGGGTGCAAAAGCAGAGCAGCCGTCGCCAAAACAGTTTGCCTGCTACTGGCCACCGTCACCAGGGACTGAGCACACCAAAGGCTGCTGCAAGGAGTTCCCTGGCATGGCACTTCTTCACACAATGTGCTGACGACAAGACCCGAGTGGTTTGCACGCTGTGCCATCAGAGCCTGAAGTGAGGCATTAACGTTCCGAACCTTAGCACAACCTGCATGACCAGGCATCTACATGCGAGACACAGGCTACAGTGGAGTAAGCACCTTTAAAACCAAGAAAGGGCTCAGGCCCCTCCTGCTCCCTCTTCTGCTGCTGCCTCGGCGTTGGCACCTGCCACCCAGCAAACAGAGGATGTGCCACCAACACCACCTCTGTCACCAAGCATCTCCAACATGTCACACGGAAGCGTTCAGCTCTCCATCTCACAAACCTTTGAGAGAAAGTGTAAATAACCACCTATCCACCCTCGATCCCTGGTCCTGAATGCCAGCACTTCTAAACTACTGGCCTTTGAAATGCTGTCATTCAGGCTGGTGGAGACTGACAGCTTCAAACAGCTCATGTCGCTTGCTGTCCCACAGTACGTCGTTCCCAGCCGCCACAACTTCTCCAGGAGAGCCGTGCCCTCCCTGCACAACCAAGTATCGGATAAAATCAAGTGTGCACTGCACAATGCCATCTGTGGCAAGGTCCACCTAACCACAGATACGTGGACCAGTAAGCACGGCCAGGGACGCTATATCTCCCTAACTGCACACTGGGTAAATGTAGTGGCAGCTGGGCCCCAGGCGGAGAGCTGTTTGGCGCACGTCCTTCCACCGCCAAGGATCGCAGGGCATCATTCTTTGCCTCCTGTTGCCTCCTCTTCCTACTCGGCTTCTCCTCTTCTACCACCTATTCATCCGGTCAGTGACAGACCTTCACCACCAACTTCAGCACAGCCAAGGGTAAATGTCAGCAGGCCATTCTGAAACTGATGTGTTTGGGGGACAGGCCCCACACCGCGTAGGAGTTGTGGCGGGGTATAGAACAACAGACCGACAAGTGGTTGCTGCCAGTGAGCCCGGCCTGGTGGTGAGCGATAATGGGCAAAATCTCGTTGCAGCTCTGTGACTAGCCGGTTTGACGAACATCCCTTGCCTGGCGCTTGTGCTGAATTTGGTGGTGCAGAAATTCATTCACAACTACCCCGACATGTCAGAGCTGCTGCATAAAGTGCAGGCCGTCTGTGCGCGCTTCCGGCGTTCTCATCCTGCCGCCGCTTGGCTGTCTGCTCTACAGCGTAACTTTGGCCTTCCCTCTCACCGCCTCATATGCTACGTGCCCACCAGGTGGAACTCCACCTTGCACATGCTGGAGAGACTGTGCGAGCAGCAGCAGGCCATAGGGGAATTTCAGTTGCAGCACGCACAGGTGAGTCGCACTGCAGAACAGCATCACTTCACCACCAATGACTGGGCCTCCATGTGAGACCTGTGTGCCCTGTTGCGCTGTTTTGAGTACTCCACCAACATGGCCAGTGGCAATGACGCCGTTATCAGCGTTACAATACCACTTCTATGTCTCCTTGAGAAAACACTTAGGGCGATGATGGAAGATGATGTGGCCCAGGACGAGGAGGAGGAAGAGGGGTCATCTCTAACACTTTCAGGCCAGTCTTTTAGAAGTGGCTCAGAGGGAGTTTTTTTGCAACAGCAGAGGCCAGGTACAAATTTGGCCAGCCAGGGCCCACTACTGGAGGAGGAGGAGGAGGATGGGAATGAAGCATGTTCACAGCGGGGTGGCACCCAACGCAGCTCGGGCCCATCACTAGTGCGTGGCTGGGGGGGATACGGAGGACGCAGACGATACGCCTCCCACAGAGGACAGCTTGACTTACCTCTGGGCAGCCTGGCACACATGAGCGACTACATGGTGCAGTGCCTGCGCAACGACAGCAGAGTTGCCCACATTTTAACGTGTGCTGACTACTGGGTGGCCACCCTGCTGGATCCCCGTTATAAAGACAATGTGCCGTCCTTAATTCCCTCACTGGAGCGTGATCGGAAGATGCGCGACTACAGGCGCACGCTGGTAGACGCGCTCCTGAGAGCATTCCCGACTGAAGCCGGGGGACAAGTGGAAGCACAAGGTGAAGGCAGGGGAAGAGGAAGAGGTCACCAACGCAGCTGTGTCAGCGCCAGCACCACAGAAGGCAGGGTTAGCATGGCCGACATGTGGAAAAGCTTTGTCACCTCGCCGCAACAACCGGCCCCAACTGCTGATATGGAGCGTGTTAGCAGAAGGCAGCATTTGAACAACATGGTGGAACAGTACCTGTGTACATGCCTAATCGTACTGACTGATGGTTCTGCCCCATTCAACTTCTGGGTCTCCAAATTGTCCACATGGCCAGAGCTTGCCCTGTATGCCTTGGAGGTGCTGGCCTGCCCTGCAGCCAGTGTACTCTCTCAACGTGTATTTAGCACGGCAGGAGGCGTCATTACAGACAGACGCAGCCGCCTGTCTACAGCCAACATGGACAAGCTCAGGTTCATTAAAATGAACCAGGCCTGGATCCCACAAGACTTGTCTGTACCTTGGGCAGAATAGACAGTTCTAACAGCCTCAACCATCCATCCTTGTACTCAAGTGCACTTATTCTTTATTTTTTTTATATGTCCCAATATTTTGGGGGATACCCCTATGTAAAAATGCAAAATAACACACATCTGTGTTGGCTACCTATTCCTCATTCACCGCCTCCTCAACCTCTTCCTCCTACATCATTCCTAATTTTTATTTTTTTAAGGTCTTTTATGTTTTTTTTTATTCATTTCCCTATCCATATTTGTTTGCAGAGCATTTGCCATGCTCTTGAGCACATTTTGCTGGCTATTTTAGAGCCATTTTAGTGGCCAAAAGTTCAGGTCCCCATTGACTTCAAGGGGGTTCGGGGTCAAGTTTAGGTTGCGAACCCGAACTTTTTTTTCAACTTCGGCCGAGCCTGCCGAACCCGAACATCCAGGTGTCCGCTCAACTCTACAGGCTTCCAAAGATTATGTCTTCTGACAATGTGCTGTGACCTCTTGAAAGATGGTTAGATGTTCCCTTCCCTTTAGATAGTACTAATCCTAACAGATTTGTTTGGAGTTTAGGGAATGCTGTGGATTTTTAAAAGTTGCTAAATATTTGGTTGCAATGCTGCACCAATATCCACAAAACTTAAGAGGGTTTTCTTTCATTTGTATTCAATGGATTCCTTTAATATTGCCTACTGTATGTGTGTATTTGCAATAGAGAAATTAGATTGTATATATCATGGACAGGGACTGACGTGAGTGCTGACAATCACTGTCCAGCGCTGCAGAATATGTTGGTGCCATATAAGTAACAGAAAAAACTATCAATAACTATCAGTATTGGGATAGTACATAGCTACACTACAGGTGAGTGTATTGTAGTGTGGAGCTAATGATGTCATTGAAAGAACTGAAATTGAGTTGTGCAATGACATATAATCCATTTCAGTTTGTGCTCATATGAACTGGGATAGCATAAAATTACATTTCACAAGTAAAAATGATACCATTAATACCATTAAGCTGTTTGTGCTTAGCAGAGTAATCATAAAAGCATTTAGTAAGGCATTTGTGGGAATGTTGTCTGAACAATACAGCTAAATAGCTTTATCTTGGGTTTCTTGATGCTGCCTTCTCAAGCAATGTCTGCATCTGTGTAAAGAGGAGAATTCTTGGCAGACAAAAGATTTCCCTATTAGAACAATTAGGGCAGCCTACTGTTGTCATCAACCTTACACGGTGTATGCAGTGGCGTAACTACAGTTCTATGGGCTCCTGGGCAAACTTTGGATCGCCACCCGACCTGCCCCCAGTAATGTTCCCACTAACCCCAGTAATGTCCCCCACTGCCCCCAGTAATGTCCCTCACTAGCCCTAGTAATGTTCCCCATTGCCCCCAGTAGTGTCCCCCACTGCCCCCAGTAATGTCCCCCAGTGCCCCCAGTCTTCACTCACATGTAACGGGGCCTAGCACTGTCACTGTACTTCATGCCGGGCCTGTCAGAGTGCTTATGTCACATGCATCACATGTGCTCCAGCATCTATCAGGCCCCGCGCTGGGGCCTTGTAGATGGTGTACCTCATGTAATGGAACTGAGTTGAGAGCTCTGACAGGGCTCGGCATGAAAAGCAGTGACAATGCCGAGCCCCCTTACATATGAGTGCAGCAGGCCCCCTCTTCCCACCAGGCCTGGTCGTGGTTGCACCCTCTGCCACCACAATTGTTACGCCCCTGGGTGGATGTTCTGACTCAATACCCAGGCTGAAATCTGAGCTCATGAGACAATATGGCTATGCTTGTCTGTATTGAACAATTTCACCTGATAGCTATCAGACGGTGTTCAACTTCAGACGTGTATGAAGAATCCAGATGAGGTTTATTTCCGTGCTGAATCCTTATAATTATTTACAATCAGTAGGTGAAAATATGATCTTTTGCTAGGGTTCACCAGGACAGGTGGACTGTTCAATTGCTTGAACTACAATGGCTGTGACACACAGGAAGAAGGGAGGAACTGATTACAGAACCTGGCTATAGGGAGGTAGCAGGACAAACTTTACAATCAAGCATGGTGCAATGACAGCATTAAGATAATGCTTATAAAAGATGAATACATGGGACATGACATGTACTATCACATAGTGCACAGACAGCGATACCAAAAAGTACCTAAATATAGTAGCTATACCATATGTTATTATTAGAGATGAGTGAATTTCTCAAAAATTTGATTCGGCTGGGTCGCCGATTTTTCCGAAAAAATTTGGTTTGATCTGAGTTTATTCGTGGCGAATCGCGTTAAAAACCGGCTATTCCCTGGCTGCAGAGAGCCTTTATAGTGGTGTAGAACACTGTGCCTTGCAGTAACATGCATAGGGAGTCTGCTGTGGTAGTGAAACTATACTGTGAGTCAGTATGACATGCAGATGACAGGCATCACTATTAGAATCACTGCATACTTCACTTATTTGGGCAGTTACGGGGGCCAAAACTGACCAAATAACTCAAGTGTGAACTCAGTCTTACAGGTCAATGTTAGAGCCAGGTATAAATAACCGTGCAGAGGCCCAAGATCCTACTATAGTATGAAAGAGTGCACTCCTTTCAAACCAATTCACTGATTCCACATTTCTACAGAACTTGTTCTATTAAACGCTTATACAAGTAGAGCCCCCCCGAAAGAGTGGAGTGAGCAGTAAGTTTGTGTTGACATCACTGATTATTTTGGCCTTCCTCTGATCCATCAGAACAATAAAGCCCAAAAAACGGATCCTGTCTGTGCGCCTTCACTCGGTCAGCATTTGGTCAGTAATTCCATCAGTATTGTGAAAGCCAAAAAAACAGGAGTAGATCCAAAACAGAGATGACACGTGAATGGAATCTTTGCATGTCTTCTGTGTTTTGTACCCACTCTTGCTTTTGGCTACCAAATCATAAGCCAATTCAGATGCAAAATAGGGACCATGTCACGCAGGCCTTACAGCTGTTACATAGACAGGATCTATTGTGCGTCTCATTTTACCTTCCTTCTGACCGATCAGAAGAATGGTCAAATAAATGATGTCAGCCAGGCCGAAAGGAAAAATAGTGGCCCAGTCATGAAGTGGGGAGGGTGGGAACAGCATGAGAAGTCCACAGAGTGGCACTATGACATAGTGGTGAGGTGGAAGCAGCTTGAGGAGACCACAGAGTGGCTAAATGACAGAGTCTGGAGTTGGTAGCAGCATCAGGAGGAGGCCACAGAGTGGCACACTGACAGTGTGGAGGTGGCAGCAGCATCAGGAGACCACAGAGTGGCACAATGACAGAGTGTGAAGGTGGTGGCAGCAGCAGCAGCATCAAGAGGACCCCACAGAGTGGCACAATGACAGTGTGGAGGTTGCAGCAGTAGCATGAGGAGACCACCGAGTGGCACAATGACAGAGTGTGGAAGTTGCAGCAGCATCATCAGGAGGAGGCCACAGGGTGACACAATGACAGTGTGGAAGTGGCAGCACCAGTATCAGGAGGCCACAGAGTGGAACAATGACAGTGTGTAGGTGGCAGAAGCATCAGGAGGCCACAGAGTGGCACACTGACAGAGTGTGGAGGTGGCAGCAGCATCATCAGGAGGAGGCCACAGAGTATTACAATGACAGAGTGTGGAGGTGGCAGCACCAGCATCAGGAGGCCACAGAGTGGCAAGGTGACATAGTGTTGAGGTGTCAGCAGCATCAGGAGACCACAGAGTGGAAAGGTGACATAGTGTTGAGGTGGCAGCAGCATCAGGAGACTACAGAGTGGCAAGGTGACATAGTGTGGAGGTGGCAGCAGCATCGGGAGACCACAGAGTGGCAAGGTGACATAGTGTGAAGGTGGCAGCAACATCAGGAGACCACAGAGTGACCCGGTGACAGAGGTGGGTGGCAATACCAGTACCAGCTGAAGATAATGGGTGAAATAAGGAGCACTTGGCATCAGATGTGTGGCATCAGGCGGATGGCAGCATCAGAATAGTAGCTGAGGCAGGTAGCCAGAAGAAACCGGTCTCTTTTGTGAAAGTGTTGGTGTGACACCATGGATGATCTAGTCTGATGCATCAAGCAATGGTGTATGGAAATACTTGCTTATCCACGCCTGATTCATCTTCACAAATGTCAGTCTCTCCACATTTTGGGTGGGCAGTAACTATGGCTTTCGCCACACTAAACACCCGCTCTGAGGCCACATTGCTGGCCGAGCAGGACAGCTTTTCCAGGACAAACTCTGCCAGTTGCGCCCACAAATCCAGTTTGGCTACCAAGTAGTCCAGCGGATCTTCAATGTAGGGTGGCATGGTGCTGTCCAAGTATGCCACTACCTGCTGGTGTAGTGTCCCACTAGGTATGGGTGGGCACTACACAAGGGTCAATTGGTGTGCGCGTTACTCCTACTCACAAGGAACAGAAATGTCATATTTAATTCTGCATTTAATGTATGTTTTAATGTGTTGTTATATGCAATGTACCCCTGTGTAATGCAGCAGCAGGCCTAGTTGGGTGTAGTTAGACATCCCAGACACTAGAGGGAGATAGGGAGCCCCTAGTATAAATGTCCAGGCCCAGACAGGGAGAGTTAGTGCAGAGTCAGGAGTCTGAGAAGACACAGGTTAAGAAGCCTGCTCCTGACATGCAGCTGGATAGCCCTGGCTGCTAGTGATGTCCAGGAGGCTGTTGAGAAGCTCCAGCCTGCCTGAAGAACAAGAGAGCCTAAGTTAGCTCTGAAGAGATACCCCAGTTGCAGGATTCAACCTCCTGGGAGAAACCAACAGTTACCCACCTGATAGGAGGAGGCGTCCCAGGGTAAGCGAAGTGACCCTGATAGGCAGAAGATCTTAGGAATCATAGCAAGCAGTATAATACCTGAGGAAGGAGGTAACCAAGGATATAAGCCACCCTGTTAGGCATCCGGGCCTTGGGAGTTATCAAGCCAGAGTAGGAGTTCTAGAAAGGACAGTGTACATGATTCTGGGAAAAGTACAACCTGCTGCTGAGTGCTTGTGGAATTTACCCTCAGTGTAACTTGCATGACTATTGCCTGCCATACTTGTGAATAAGCCCCTTTTGTGGAACTGTAATCTGAAGACTATACTACTCCCTGCTGTACAAAGTTGGATTGTCCAGTAAAGTTTATGTTTGGTTCACTGCATACTTGTGTACCTTCATCTTTCCAACCACCAACCGGCGTGCCACCGGCCAAAGGCACTGGCGTCACGAATACCACAGGGACCTTGCCCCAGGCACACAAAATACCTGTAAACATCCAGGGCACCTCAACTACCATCAGGCCTGGTCCCTATCTACAGAGCGTGCCCCAGAGGAACTGTGTCTACCTCTCCTTCACTGCCACGCGCCTGCCCAGGGTTCTTCAAATATAGTGAGTACCCTCGATTGCCCATAACTGTGACCTCACTTCGTCATCCCCTGCAGGTCTGGCGTGTTGCACTGGTTCAGGTCCTGCTCCAGGTCTAGCTGTTGCTGCTGATGGTGAGTAGTTTTTTCACTAGGCAGGTGAAGAAAGCTGCTCATCAGCGACTCTAGACTCAAGTTGCTGCTGATGGAGCTGGAACTGCTACTCCTACTTCCCCCCCTGCCACAGCAGCCATGGCAGAGGAACGTGAGCGAAGAGGGCCCCCCGGTCAGACTTGCGAGAGGATAGACAATGGCGCAGATAGGCAGCGACCAACTGACTACATAGGATGACTCTATAGTAGTTTATTTTGTCCTCCCTCTCAGCGGGTGTAAAAAAAGGCCCCCATTTTTGACCGGTAGCAAGGGTCCAACCAGGTGGAAATCCAGAAGTCATCCCTCTGCTGAATGGTGACAATTCGGCTATGACTACGCAATCAAGTGAGCATGCATTGGGCCAACTGCTACTGCCGCTGCTTCCGTGAACCCCTGCACCACTACTTTCCGGGCAGGTAGGCTCCTGCGAAGAGGGTGGTCTAACCTGGGCATGTTTGGCTCCCGACCTCCCACTGCTGCCACCCTGCTGACTCTCTGCCACACTAGCGACTTGCTGGCTCCACCGCTGCCTCACGGGCAAGCTGCCACCCTCTTCTCCCGATGATGATGAAGCCCCTAATTCACCCGGCTTCTAAGTGCGATCAGCTACATCATCGAGTACTGTCTGCACGTCACTGATGTCCTCCTCAACGGTCTCTGGGTCCTCCTCATCACTACTTGCCCGCCTATTGTAGGAAGCGGCGGATGTCTCGTCCACATCTTAGCTGACCAGTAGCTGCTGACTGTCCTCTAGTAGCTCGTCCTCGCTGTTTAGTGGAGCTGAGCCTATAGCATATAATACTTGTCTGGCTGAGGGAACAGAAAAGGAGAGAGGCAGGTTGAGGACAGATGAGGGCACAGGGCCAACTAAGGGTTGTGTCTGATGAACCCACCGACTCTGGGCTGGGGGTGTCTGATGTCACTTGGGACGAAGTGGATGACCGAGTCAACCATTCAAGAACCGCTGGGTTGCTGGTCAAGACACGACCGCTAGATGAAACCGGGATCTCAGGCCTCTCGCTGCGACTCCTGCTGCCTGCGCCAGAAACAGGCCTTACTCTGCTGCGACCTGTGCCTGCGCCAGAAACATTTAGGCCTCTGCCACTCCTCTGTGCAGGACCTGGCACTTCTCTGCCTTACATACTGTTAGATCAAATAAATAAATAAAAAGGAGATTAAAACACCCCAAAAAAGTCTGTAATTTTCTCACTTCACCACACAACGGCTAATAAGCCCTTTTTTCCCCACTAATACACGCCAAAGAAGGCTTTAGAATATATAACTGCATCGCTGAATAGCAAATAGGCCCTTACTTTTTTCAACTTATATACGCCATAAAATGCTTTAGAACATATAACTGCACCGCACAAGGGCAAATAAGACATATAAATATTTCCTTGTAATAAACCCTGTTAACCCCTTCCCGCAATATTACGTACATGTACGTGGGGGAATATGATGCCTAACTGCATTCCCATGTGCATGTACATGATGTGATCGGTCAGGTGCAGGAGCTGCACCCGACTGATCCGCAGCACGGGCCTGGCTGTAACCACTGGCATCGCTGTATGCGGTGATGCTGGCGGATTAACCCTTTCGCACGTGTGAGAGGGCTGATGGTTTCCACAGAACCCCAGGAGATCCAACCTGAAGGCTGGGTCTCCTAGGCAACTGTCAGCGTCTAAGGCTACCTTCACACTCGTGTTTGGTGCGGATCCGTCATAGATCTTCACAGACGGATCCGCACTGATAATACAACCGCATGCATCCGTTCAGAACGGATCCGTTTGTATTATCTTTAACGTTGCCAAAACGGATCCGTCTTGAACACCATTGAAAGTCAATGGGGGGTGGATCCGTTTTGCATTGTGTCAGTGAAAACAGATCCGTCCCCATTGACTTACATTGTGTGCCAGGACAGTTTGCCTCCGCATCGTCAGGTGGACACCAAAACGCTGCAAGCAGCTATTTGGTGTCCGCCTCAAGAGCGGAATGGAGGCGGAACGGAGGCAAACTGATGCATTCTGAACGGATCCTCTTCTATTCAGAATGCATTAGGGCAAAACTGATCCATTTTGGACCGCTTGTGAGAGCCCTGAAATGGATCCCTCAAATGGAAACCAAAACGCCAGTGTGAAAGTAGCCTTACTGTGTAAGACGCTGACAGTTCAATTCTGTACAATACATAATGTATTGTACTGAATTGAACAGGGATCAAAGCCTGAAAAGGTGATGTCCCACAGTATGAAAAAAGTGTTTTTTTTATAACAACTTAAATTGTTTAAAAAAAATAGGGATAATAAGAAAAGTAGACATATTAGGTATCGCCGCGTCCATATTGACGAGCTCTATAAAAATGTCACATGACCTAACCCCTCAGGTGAACACCGTCAAAAAAGTAAAATAAAAACTGTGCTAAAAAAAATACATTTTTTGTCACCTTGCATCACTAAAAGTGCAACACCAAGCGATCAAAAAGGAATATGCCCCCCAGAATAGTACTAATCTAACCGTCACCTCATCCCGCAAAAAATGAGCCCCAACCTAAGACAATCGCCCAAAAAAATAAAATAAAAAAATATGGCTTTCAGAATATGGAGACACTGAAAAATCTTTTTTTTCAAAAATGCTTTATTATGTAAAACTGAAACAAACAACCAAAAACAGTAGTCATATTTGGTATTGCCTGCTCTATAACTACCACATGATCTAACCTGTCAGATGAACATTGTAAATAACAACAAATAAAAACGGTGCCAAAACAGCTATTTTTTGTTACCTTGCCTTACAAAAAGTGTAATATAGAGCAACCAAAAATCATATGTACCCTAAACTGGTACCAACAAAACTGCCACATTATCCCATAGTCATATGTCTGTCTATTCCATGTTTGGATCAGTGCTGATTGGCTGCATGCATGACATTGTGGGTGATCCCTCGTTCCGAGAGTTCCTTGTTCCATGTCCTAACACGTGCAGCAGCAGAATCCATTTTAGGAAAAAATGTGATTCTTTACCACGAAACGTGCGGAAGTTCAGATTTGGTGCAAATCGAATTTTTCCTGAAATTCGGATCGAATTCAACTTCGTCAACTTTGATTCGTTGATCTCTAGTTATTATATGTTGGTCAAATAACTCTTGCATACACCGGAATAATAATATAATGACTAAGACCTCTTTCTCATCTGCGGTGTGCCCTCTGGCCAGGGCCGGCGCCTCCATTAAGGCAAGGGGGGCAATTGCCCCCGAGCCCCCAAGTCCTAGGGGCCTCCGCCGGCCCGCAACTAAATATATTTTTGTGGGCCCCGGCCCGTTGGCGGCAAGTGGGGGTGGCGGCAGGGCACAGGGAGATGAGCGCTTCCATTGTGGAAGCACTCATCTCCATAGTCATCTGTATCACCGTCCTCAGGACAGCAATACTGATGGCTGTGCTATGGGGCAGGGGAGGGAGAGGTGTATCCCTCCCCTGTTCCTCTGATAGGCTATCAAAGGCTGGTGCAGGCGGCGTGATGACATCATCGCGCCGCCTAAGCCGTACAGCGCTGGACACAGGCTGGAAGAGGCCTGCATCACATCGCTGACATGGAGGTAAGTATAAGTGGTTTGTTTTTTGTGTACAATACTAGCGGCTACTGATACAGGGGGGGGGGCTCTGGCTACTGGCACATGATGGTGGGGCCTCTGGCTACTGGCACATTATAGGGGGGCTCTGGCTACTGGCACAGGATGGTGGGGCCTCTGGCTACTGGCACATTATAGGGGGGGGTCTGGCTACTGGCACATGATAGGGGGGGCTCTGGCTACTGGCACATTATAGGGGGCTCTGGCTACTGGCACATTATAGGGGGGCTCTGGCTACTGGCACATGATGGGGGGGCTCTGGCTACTGGCATATTATGGGGGCACTATTTGGAACATTAGCTCAACTGGGGGCATTACAAGGGTGTATTTTATGCACTGTCTATTATAAGGAGAATTATTACTACTGGGGGGGACATTATGGTGGGCTTTATTACTTCCCCATGGTTATGAGCCCCTAGTAGCAGCACTGGCCTCTCCCTGCTCTGCTATCCCTCTGCCCCTTCTCCAAATCCTTATTATGAAATCTTTCTCATTAGGATAATGATCATCAGCTCCACCGAGCCCCCGGCCAAGTGTTGAAGTGGCGTCCGAGATCCACAAGGGCTAAGCCAAATAACTGTAAGTTTTCATGTGAAATATGTTTGTTATACACATATAGCCTACACTGTGCCACACAATATACAGTTGCTTCTGTATGAATGTCCACAAATTAAATCTCCAGAGTCAATACAGGACGTTAAAGTCAGCAAGTGTCATGGGGGGCCCCTTATTGTTTTTCGCCCCAGGGCCCCATTTCACCTAGAGCCGGCCCTGCCTCTGGCAGCCTGTTTATAGCAGATAACAGCCTGCTGAAGCTCTCTGGATGATACCACAATACCTGTCTGCCCCTTTGGGTACATGTAATAATTGATTAAAGCCAGCTGTTTAGCTAAACCCCCCTTGGTTTATGTCAGCAAAAAGGTGTATTAGTGGTCACTAAGGGGTTAATCAGCATGATAATGCAGTATCTAGTATAACACCCCACAGTATGCAGTGCTCCACAGTATGCAGCATCTAGTATAACACGCCGCAGAATGCCGTATCTAGTATAACACCCCACAGTATGCAGTTCCCCCACAGTATGCAGTATATAGTATAACACCCCGCAGTATGAAGTGCCCCACAGTATGCAGTATATAGTATAACGCCCCACAGTATGCAGTATATAGTATAACACCCCACAGTATGCAGCTCCCCACAGTATGCAATATCTAGTATAACACCGCACAGTATGCAGTGCCCCACAGTATGCAGTATATAGTATAACACCCCAGAGTATGCAGTATCTAGTATAACACCCCACAGTATGCAGTACCCCACAGAATGCAGTATCTAATATAGCACCCCACAGTATGCAGTATAATACCACACAGTATTCAGTACCCCACAGTATGCAGTATACAGTGTGCAGTACCCCACAGAATGCAGTATCTAGTAAAGCACCCCATATTATGCAGTATATAGTATAATACCACACAGTATACAGTAGCCCACAGTATGCTGTATAACACCGTATGTCACATTTCCTGATGTAATCTTCACAAAAACTCCATAAAGCTATATAGGCAACACTCCTCCTCTGAGAGAGAGGACCTGTGATGGTGCCATAACTATCGGACCAGTTACATTGATGTTCACATGCCAATTATGTGATCAAAGGTCCTTTCTCCTACCAGAATCACAACTCCCCTTCCTTGTTGTAAGGGTTATTTTGGGTGCCCATGAGCCCCACAGAAACATTGGGCCTGGGCCACCGGCCCAAATGCCCCTATTATAATCTGCCTTTGAGTGTTGTGTTCACATTTTTTCTTAAAATCCATAGGATACTCCTGCGGCAAAAGTTCAAGACAGTCTATTGCGATCGCTCACCCTCATACAGCTGCATTGTTTCTACACGGTAGAATGCTGTTTAGACCGCACGATCTGTGCTCTGGAATACTAATGACAGTTTCATCTGCACCTTTAGAAAGGCAGATTGTCAGGAATAAGCTTTCACTGGAACATTCATCCCAGATAATCTGCCCAATCTGTGTGTGTAATACAGTAGTAGAAAATCTGTCAGATAATCAGTTGGCATAATACAGGCCTTAGGCTACTTTCACACTTGCGGCAGAGTCATCCGGCAAGCAGATCCGTCGCCGGAATTGCGTGCCGGATGCGTCAATCTGCATGCAAACAGACAGCATTTGTAGACGGATCCGAGTCAAATCCGTCTTACAAATGCATTGCAAGAATGGATCCGTCTCTCCGTATGTCATCTGGAGAAACGGATCCGTTATATATTTATTTCACATTTTTACGGAAGGACGGATCTGGCATTGCGGTATTTTTAATGCCGGATCCGGCACTATATGGGTATATATATATATATACATATATATATGTATATGTATATATATATATATATATATATATATATACACAGTTGCAAGAAAATGTGATCTGATCTTCATCTAAGGCACAACAGTCTGCTTAAACTAATAACACACAAAGAATTAAATGTTACCATGTTTTTACTAAACACTCCATGTAAACATTCACAGTGCAGGTGGAAAAAGTATGTGAACCCTTGGATTTAACCGCTTGCCGCCACGCTAACGCCGAAAGGCGTCATCGCGGCGGCTCTCCCAGGTCACACTAACGCCAATAGGCGTCATCGCGCGAGACGCGAGATTTCCTGTGAACGCGCGCACACAGGCGCGCGCGCTCACAGGAACGGAAGGTAAGCGAGTGGATCTCCAGCATGCCAGCGGCGATCGTTCGCTGGCAGGCTGGAGATCCGAATTTTTTAACCCCTAACAGGTATATTAGACGCTGTTTTCATAACAGCGTCTAATATACCTCCTACCTGGTCCTCTGGTGGTCCCTTTTGTTAGGATCGACCACCAGAGGACTCAGGTAGGTCAGTACAGTCGCACCAAACACTACACTACACTACACCCCCCCCCCCCGTCACTTATAAACCCCTGATCACCCATGATCACCCCATATAAACTCCCTGATCACCCCCCTGTCATTGATCACCGCCCTGTCATTGATCACCCCCCTGTCAGGCTCCGTTCAGACGTCCGTATGATTTTTACGGATACATGGATCGGATCCGCAAAAAGCATACGGACGTCTGAATGGAGCCTTACAGGGGGGTGATCAATGACAGGCGGGTGATCACCCATATACACTCCCTGATCACCCCCTGTCATTGATCACCCCCCTGTCATTGATCACTCCCCTGTAAGGCTCCATTCAGACGTCCGCATGATTTTTACGGATCCATGGATCGGATCCGCAAAACACATGCGGACGTCTGAATGGAGCCTTACAGGGGGTGATCAATGACAGGCGGGTGATCACCCATATACACTCCCTGATCACCCCCCTGTCATTGATAACCCCCCTGTAAGGCTCCATTCAGACGTCCGCATGCGTTTTGTGGATCCGATCCATGGATCCGTAAAAAATCATGCGGATGTCTGAATGGAGCCTTACAGGGGGGGTGATCAGTGACAGGGGGGTGATCACCCTGATTACCCTGATCACCCCGTCATTGATAACCCCCCTGTAAGGCTCCATTCAGACGTCCGCATGCGTTTTGTGGATCCGATCCATGTATCCATGGATCCGTAAAAAATCATGCGGATGTCTGAATGGAGCCTTACATGGGGGGTGATCAGTGACAGGGGGGTGATCACCCTGATTACCCTGATCACCCCCTGTCATTGATAACCCCCCTGTAAGGCTCCATTCAGACGTCCGCATGCGTTTTGTGGATCCGATCCATGTATCCATGGATCCGTAAAAAATCATGCGGATGTCTGAATGGAGCCTTACAGGGGGGGTGATCAGTGACAGGGGGGTGATTACCCTGATCACCCCCTGTCATTGATAACCCCCCTGTAAGGCTCCATTCAGACGTCCGCATGCGTTTTGTGGATCCGATCCATGTATCCATGGATCCGTAAAAAATCATGCGGATGTCTGAATGGAGCCTTACAGGGGGGGTGATCAGTGACAGGGGGGTGATCACCCTGATTACCCTGATCACCCCCTGTCATTGATAACCCCCCTGTAAGGCTCCATTCAGACGTCCGCATGCGTTTTGTGGATCCGATCCATGTATCCATGGATCCGTAAAAAATCATGCGGATGTCTGAATGGAGCCTTACAGGGGGGGTGATCAGTGACAGGGGGGTGATCACCCTGATTACCCTGATCACCCCCTGTCATTGATAACCCCCCTGTAAGGCTCCATTCAGACGTCCGCATGCGTTTTGTGGATCCGATACATGTATCCATGGATCCGTAAAAAATCATGCGGATGTCTGAATGGAGCCTTACAGGGGGGGTGATCAGTGACAGGGGGGTGATCACCCTGATTACCCTGATCACCCCCTGTCATTGATAACCCCCCTGTAAGGCTCCATTCAGACGTCCGCATGCGTTCTGTGGATCCGATACATGTATCCATGGATCCGTAAAAAATCATGCGGATGTCTGAATGGAGCCTTACAGGGGGGGGTGATCAATGACAGGGGGGTGATCAGGGAGTCTATATGGGTGATCACCCCCCTGTCATTGATCACCCCCCTGTCATTGATCACCCCCCCCCCCCCCCTGGTAAGGCTCCATTCAGACATTTTTTTTGGCACAAGTTAGCGGAAATTTTTTGTTTGTTTTTGTTTTTGTTTTTTCTTACTAAGTCTCATATTCCACTAACTTGTGTCAAAAAATAAAATCTCCCATGAACTCACCATACCCCTCACGGAATCCAAATGCGTAAACATTTTTAGACATTTATATTCCAGACTTCTTCTCACGCTTTAGGGCCCCTAAAAAGCCAGGGCAGTATAAATACCCCACATGTGACCCCATTTCGGAAAGAAGACACCCCAAGGTATTCCGTGAGGGGCATATTGAGTCCATGAAAGATTGAAATTTTTGTCCTAAGTTAGCGGAAAGTGAGACTTTGTGAGAAAAAAACAAAAAAAAATCAATATCCGCTAACTTATGCAAAAAAATAAAAATTCTAGGAACTCGCCATGCCCCTCATTGAATACCTTGGGGTGTCTTCTTTCCAAAGTGGGGTCACATGTGGGGTATTTATACTGCCCTGGCTTTTTAGGGGCCCGAAAGTGTGAGAAGAAGTCTGGGATCCAAATGTCTAAAAATGCCCTCCTAAAAGGAATTTGGGCCCCTTTGCGCATCTAGGCTGCAAAAAAGTGTCACACATGTGGTATCGCCGTACTCAGGAGAAGTTGGGGAATGTGTTTTGGGGTGTCATTTTACATATACCCATGCTGGGTGAGAAAAATATCTTGGTCAAATGCCAACTTTGTATAAAAAAATGGGAAAAGTTGTCTTTTGCCAAGATATTTCTCTCACCCAGCATGGGTATATGTAAAATGACACCCCAAAACACATTGCCCAACTTCTCCTGAGTACGGCGATACCAGATGTGTGACACTTTTTTGCAGCCAAGGTGGGCAAAGGGGCACATATTCCAAAGTGCACCTTTCAGATTTCGCAGGCCATTTTTTACACATTTTGATTGCAAGGTACTTCTTACACATTTGGGCCCCTAAATTGCCAGGGCAGTATAACTACGCCACAAGTGACCCCATTTTGGAAAGAAGACACCCCAAGGTATTCCGTGAGGGGCACGGCGAGTTCCTAGAATTTTTTATTTTTTGTCACAAGTTAGCGGAAAATGATGATTTTTCTTTTTTTTCTTTTTTCCTTACAAAGTCTCATATTCCACTAACTTGCGACAAAAAATAAAAAATTCTAGGAACTCGCCATGCCCCTCATGGAATACCTTGGGGTGTCTTCTTTCCAAAATGGGGTCACTTGTGGCGTAGTTATACTGCCCTGGCAATTTAGGGGCCCAAATGTGTGAGAAGTACTTTGCAATCAAAATGTGTAAAAAATGCCCTGCAAAATCCGAAAGGTGCACTTTGGAATATGTGCCCCTTTGCCCACCTTGGCAGCAAAAAAGTGTGACACATCTGGTATCGCCGTACTCAGGAGAAGTTGGGGAATGTGTTTTGGGGTGTCATTTTACATATACCCATGCTGGGTGAGAAAAATATCTTGGTCAAATGCCAACTTTGTATAAAAAAATGGGAAAAGTTGTCTTTTGCCAAGATATTTCTCTCACCCAGCATGGGTATATGTAAAATGACACCCCAAAACACATTCCCCAACTTCTCCTGAGTACGGCGATACCAGATGTGTGACACTTTTTTGATGCCAAGGTGGGCAAAGGGGCACATATTCCAAAGTGCACCTTTCGGATTTCACCGGTCATTTTTTTACAGATTTTGATTGCAAAGTACTTCTCACACATTTGGG
Source organism: Bufo gargarizans (assembly GCF_014858855.1). NCBI lineage: Eukaryota > Metazoa > Chordata > Amphibia > Anura > Bufonidae > Bufo > Bufo gargarizans. Next base: position 276,227,483 of record NC_058080.1, read on the forward strand.
CCCCTAAATTGCCAGGGCAGTATAACTACGCCACAAGTGACCCCATTTTGGAAAGAAGACACCCCAAGGTATTCCGTGAGGGGCATGGCGAGTTCCTAGAATTTTTTATTTTTTGTCGCAAGTTAGTGGAATATGAGACTTTGTAAGGAAAAAAGAGAAAAAAAAAAAAGAATCATCATTTTCCGCTAACTTGTGACAAAAAATAAAAAATTCTAGGAACTCGCCATGCCCCTCACGGAATACCTTGGGGTGTCTTCCTTCCAAAATGGGGTCACTTGTGGCGTAGTTATACTGCCCTGGCAATTTAGGGGCCCAAATGTGTGAGAAGTACCTTGCAATCAAAATGTGTAAAAAATGGCCTGCAAAATCTGAAAGGTGCACTTTGGAATATGTGCCCCTTTGCCCACCTTGGCAGCAAAAAAGTGTGACACATCTGGTATCGCCGTACTCAGGAGAAGTTGGGGAATGTGTTTTGGGGTGTCATTTTACATATACCCATGCTGGGTGAGAGAAATATCTTGGCAAAAGACAAAGTTGGCATTTGACCAAGATATTTTTCTCACCCAGCATGGGTATATGTAAAATGACACCCCAAAACACATTCCCCAACTTCTCCTGAGTACGGCGATACCAGATGTGTCACACTTTTTTGCTGCCAAGGTGGGCAAAGGGGCACATATTCCAAAGTGCACCTTTTGGATTTCACCGGTCATTTTTTACACATTTTGATTGCAAAGTTCTTCTCACACATTTGGGCCCCTAAATTGCCAGGGCAGTATAACTACGCCACAAGTGACCCCATTTTGGAAAGAAGACACCCCAAGGTATTCCGTGAGGGGCATGGCAAGTTTTTAGAATTTTTTATTTTTTGTCGCAAGTTAGTGGAATATGAGACTTTGTAAGAAAAAATAAAAAAAATAAAATCATCATCATTTTCCGCTAACTTGTGACAAAAAATAAAAAGTTCTATGAACTCACTATGCCCATCAGCGAATACCTTAGGGTGTCTACTTTCCGAAATGGGGTCATTTGTGGGGGTTTTCTACTGTTTGGGCATTGTAGAACCTCAGGAAACATGACAGGTGCTCAGAAAGTCAGAGCTGTTTCAAAAAGCGGAAATTCACATTTTTGTACCATAGTTTGTAAATGCTATAACTTTTACCCAAACCATTTTTTTTTTTTGCCCAAACATTTTTTTTTTATCAAAGACATGTAGAACAATAAATTTGGCGAAAAATGTATATATGGATGTCGTTTTTTTTGCAAAATTTTACAGCTGAAAGTGAAAAAAGTCATTTTTTTGCAAAAAAATCGTTAAATTTCGATTAATAACAAAAAAAGTAAAAATGTCAGCGGCAATGAAATACCACCAAATGAAAGCTCTATTAGTGAGAAGAAAAGGAGGTAAAATTCATTTGGGTGGTAAGTTGCATGACCGAGCAATAAACCGCTAAAGTTGTGGAGTGCCGATTTGTAAAAAAGGGCCTGGTCACTAGGGGGGTATAAACCTGTGGTCCTTAAGTGGTTAATAACTGGTTGAACCTCCTTTGGCAGCAATAACTTCAACCAAACGTTTCCTGTAGTTGCAGATCAGACGTGCACAACGGTCAGGAGTAATTCTTGACCATTCCTCTTTACAGAACTGTTTCAGTTCAGCAATATTCTTGGGATGTCTGGTGTGAATCACTTTTTTGGGGTCATGCCACAGCATCTCAATCGGGTTGAGGTCAGGACTCTGACTGGGCCACTCCAGAAGGCGTATTTTCTTCTGTTTAAGCCATTCTGTTGTTGATTTACTTCTATGCTTTGGGTCGTTGTCCTGTTGCAACACCCATCTTCTGTTGAGCTTCAGCTGGTGCAAAGATGGCATTAAGTTCTCCTGCAAAATGTCTTGATAAACTTCGGAATTCATTTTTCCTTCGATGATAGCAATCCGTCCAGGCCCTGACGCAGCAAAGCAGCCCCAAACCATGATACTTCACAGTTGGGATGAGGTTTTGATGTTGGTGTGCTGTGCCTCTTTTTCTCCACACATAGTGTTGTGTGTTTCTTCCAAACAACTCAACTTTGGTTTCAACTGTCCACAGAATATTTTGCCAGTACTGCAGTGGAACATCCAGGTGCTCTTGTGCAAACTGTAAACGTGCAGAAATGTTTTTTTTGGACAGCAGTGGCTTCCTCTGTGGTATCCTCCCATTAAATCCATTCTGGTTTAGTAGATTCACTAACAGAGATTATAGCATATGCCAGAGACTTTTGTAAGTCTTAGGCCTCATGCACACGACCGTTGTGTGCATCCGTGGCCGTTGTGCCGTTTTCCGTTTTTTTTTTCGCTGACCCATTGACTTTCAATGGGTCCGTGGAAAAATCGGAAAATGCACTGTTTTGCAGCCGAGACCGTGATCCGTGTATCCTGTCCGTCTAAAAAATATGACCTGTCCTATTTTTTTGACGTACAATGGTTCACGGACCCATTCAAGTCAATGGGTCCGTGAAAGAACACGGATGCACACAAGATTGGCATCCGTGTCCGTGATCCAGGGCCGTAGGTTACTTTCATACAGACGGATCCAAAGATCCGTCTGCATAAAAGCTTTTTCAGATCTAAGTTTTCACTTCATAAAAACTCATATCCGACAGTATATTCCAACACAGAGGCGTTCCCATGGTGATGGGGACGCTTTTTGTTAGAATACACTACAAACTGTGTACATGACTGCCCCCTGCTGCCTGGCAGCACCCGATCTCTTACAGGGGGCCGTGATCAGCACAATTAACCCCTTCAGGTGCGGCACCTGAAGGGGTTAATTGTACTATCATATCCCCCTGTAAGAGATCAGGGCTGCCAGGCAGCAAGGGGTAAGACCCCCCCCCTCCCCAGTTTGAATATCATTGGTGGCCAGTGCGGCCCCCCCCCTCCCTCCCTCTATTGGAATAATTCGTTGGTGGCACAGTGTGCGCCCCCCCCCCCCCAACCCGGCCCCCCCCTTCCTCCCTCTATTGTAATAATTAGTTGGTGGCACAGTGTGCGCCCCCCATCGGCCCCCCTCCCTCTATAGCATTAACAACATTGGTGGCCAGTGTGTGGCCTCCCATCTCCCCCCCCCCCCGATCATTGGTGGCAGCGGAGTTCCGATCGGAGTCCCAGTTTAATCGCTGGGGCTCCGATCGGTAACTATGGCAACCAGGACGCTACTGCAGTCCTGGTTGCCATGGTTACTTAGCAATAGTACAATAGTAGAAGATTCATACTTACCTGCTGGCTGCTGCGATGTTCGTGTCCGGCCGGGAGCTCCACCTACTGGTAAGTGACAGGTCTGTGCGGCGCATTGCTAAATGAACTGTCACTTACCAGTAGGAGGAGCTCCCGGCCGGACACAGACATCGCAGCTCCCAGGTAAGTATGAATCTTTTACTATTGTACTATTGCTAAGTAACCATGGCAACCAGGGCTGCAGTAGCGTCCTGGTTGCCATGGTTACCGATTGGAGCCCCAGCGATTAAACTGGGACTCCGATCGGAACTCCGCTGCCACCAATGATCGGGGGGGGGGGGGGGGGGAGATGGGAGGCCGCACACTGGCCACCAATGTTGTTAATGCTATAGAGGGAGGGGGTCCGATGGGGGGCGCACACTGTGCCACCAACAAATTATTACAATAGAGGGAGGAAGGGGGGGGCCGGGGGGGGCGCACACTGTGCCAGCAACGAATTATTACAATAGAGGGAGGAAGGGGGGGTGATGGGGGGCGCACACTGTGCCACCAACGAATTATTACAATAGAGGGGGGGGGGGGCCGCACTGGCCACCAATGATATTCAAACTGGGGAGGGGGGGGAGTCTGCCCCCTGCTGCCTGGCAGCCCTGATCTCTTACAGGGGGATATGATAGTACAATTAACCCCTTCAGGTGCGGCACCTGAGGGGTTAATTGTGCTGATCACGGCCCCCTGTAAGAGATCGGGTGCTGCCAGGCAGCAGGGGGCAGTCATGTACACAGTTTGTAGTATATTCTAACTAGAAGCGTCCCCATCACCATGGGAACGCCTCTGTGTTAGAATATACTGTCGGAAATGAGTTTTCACGATCTAACTCATATCCGACAGTATATTCTAACATAGAGGCGTTCCCATGGTGATGGGGACGCTTCAAGTTAAAATATACCATCGGATTGGAGAAAACTCTGATCCGATGGTATAAAAGGGACTCCAGACTTTACATTGAAAGTCAATGGGGACGGATCCGTTTGAAATGGCACCACATTGTGTCAATGTCAAACGGATCCGTCCCCATTGACTTGCATTGTAATTCAGGACGGATCCGCTTGGCTCCGCACGGCCAGGCGGACACCAAAACGACTTTTTTTTCATGTCCGTGGATCCTCCAAAAATCAAGGAAGACCCACGGACGAAAAAACGGTCACGGATCACGGACCTACGGACCCCGTTTTTGCGGACCGTGAAAAAATACTGTTGTGTGCATGAGGCCTTAAGCTGACACTCTAGGATTCTTCTTCACCAAATTGAGCAGTCTGCGCTGTGTTCTTGCAGTCATCTTTACTTACAGGACGGCCACTCCTAGGGAGAGTAGCAGCAGTGCTAAACTTTCTCCATTTATAGACAATTTGTCTTACCGCGGACTGATGAACAACAAGGCTTTTGGAGATACTTTTATAACGGTTTCCAGCTTTATGCAAGTCAACAATTCTTAATTGTAGGTCTTCTGAGAGCTCATTTGTGCGAGGCATCATTCACATCAGGCAATGCTTCTTGTGAAAAGCAAACCCAGAACTGGTGTGTGTTTTTTATAGGGCAGGGCAGCTGTAACCAACACCTCCAATCTCATCTCATTGATTGGACACCAGTTGGCTGACACCTCACTCCAATTAGCTGTTGGAGATGTAATTAGTCTAGGGGTTCACATACTTTTTCCACCTGCACTGTGAATGTTTACATGGTGTGTTCAATAAAAGCATGGTAATATTTAATTATTTGTGTGTTATTAGTTTAACCTCTTCAGGACACATGACGTACCGGTACGTCATGTTGTCCTGGTACTTAAGGTACGTCATGTATGGTTCCGATCACTGCCGCCCGGCGGGCGGTGATCGGAACCCGGTGCCTGCTCAAATCATTGAGCAGGCACCTTGGCTAGATGCTCTGGGGGGTCCTGTGACCCCCCCATGTCAGCGATCTCAGCAAACCGCAGGTCAATTCAGACCTGTGGTTTGCTGACATCGCAGCACAGATGTCACAGATGTCAGACGTTTATACCAGAGTGTCAGCAATGTGCTGACACTCTGGTATACCCACTGGACACCAATGAATATTCAAGAGGAGGCGGGCGGGGGATCGCGATCCCGCCTGCCGCACCGCCCGCCTCCCGCACCGCCTGCAACACCCCTCTGCACCACCCGCCGCATAATAATCATTCAGGGGTGCAGGGGGGGTGAAAATTTTATATTTTCGGCATTTTAAAGCGCAGCAAATAAAAACTTCCAAGAACTCGCTATGCCCATCAGGAAATACCTTGAGGTGTCTTCTTTCCAAAATGGGGTCACTTGTGGGGTATTTATACTGCCCTGGCATTTTAGGGGACCTAAAGCGTGAGAAGTAGTTTGGAATCCAAATGCGTAAAAAATGCCCTGTGAAATCCTAAAGGTGCTCTTTAGGATTTGGGCCCCTTTGGGCACCTAGGCTGCAAAAAAGTGTCACACATGTGGTATCGCCGTACTCATAAGAAGTAGGGCAATGTGTTTTGGGGTGTATGTTTACATATACCCATGCTGGGTGAGAGAAATATCTCTCTAAAAGTCAACTTTTCCAAAAAAAAATTTATACAAAGTTGTCATTATAGAGAGATATTTCTCTCACCCAGCATGGTTATATGTAAAAAGACACCCCAAAACACATTGCCCTACTTCTTCTGAGTACGGTGATACCACATGTGTGACACTTTTTTGAAGCCTAGGTGCGCAAAGGAGCCCAAATTCCTTTTAGGAGAGCATTTTTAGACATTTGGATTCCAGACTTCTTCTCACGCTTTAGGGCCCCTAAAACGCCAGGGCAGTATAAATACCCCACATGTGACCCCATTTTGGAAAGAAGACACCCCAAGGTATTCCGTGAGGGGCATGGCGAGTTCATAGAAGTTTTTTTTTTTTGGCACAAGGGCACAAGTTAGCGGAAATTGATTTTTTTTTGTTTTTTTCTCACAAAGTCTCCCTCTCCACTAACTTGTGACAAAAAGTTCAATCTTTCATGGACTCACTATGCACCTCAGCGAATACCTTGGGGTGTCTACTTTCCGAAATGGGGTCACATGTGGGGTAGCATGTTAGGGGCCCTAAAGCGTGAGAAGAGGTCTGGAATATAAATGTAAAAAAAAATTTCATGTAAGATTTTATTTTTTGTCACAAGTTAGTGGAATATGAGACTTTGTAAGAAAAAAAAAAATAAAAAAAATAAAATCAATTTCCGCTAACTTGTGCCCAAAAAAATAAATCTATGAACTCGCCATGCCCCTCAAAAGGGGGGCGATTTTACGGTGTTTTTGCAGTGATCAGAAAAAAAAAATTCAAGTGTGCGCACAAGATCAGGCCTGATCGGGCGAACACTGCGTTTTTTGTAGAGCCTATAGAACATGTCCTATTCTTGTCCGCAATTGAACAAGAAAAGGTATTTTCTATATAGTTCTGGCAATGTGCGGATCCTCAAAATGCGGAAAGCACATTGCCGGTGTCCGTGTTTTGCGGATCCGTGGTGTCCGTGTTTTGAGGATCTGTGGATTCACGGATCCGCAAAACACATACGGATGTCTGAATGGAGCCTTACAGGGGGGTGATCAGGGAGTCTATATGGGGTGATCACCCCCCTGTCATTGATCACCCCCCTGTAAGGCTCCATTCAGACGTCCGTATGTGTTTTGCAGATCGGATCCGTGGATCCGCAAAACACATACGGACGTCTGAATGGAGCCTTACAGGGGGTGATCAATGACAGGGGGGTGATCAGGGAGTCTATATGGGGTGATCAGGGGTTAATAAGGGGTTAATAAGTGACAGGGGGGGTGTAGTGTAGTGGTGTTTGGTGCTACTTTACAGAGCTGCCTGTGTCCTCTGGTGGTCGATCCAAGCAAAAGGGACCACCAGAGGACCAGGTAGCAGGTATATTAGACACTGTTATCAAAACAGCGTTTAATATACCTTTTAGGGGTTAAAAAAATCGCATCTACAGCCTGCCAGCAAATGATCGCCGCTGGCAGGCTGTAGATCCACTCGTTTACCTGCCGATCCTGTGTGCGCGCGTTCACAGGAAATCTCGCGTCTCGCGAGAGGACGCGCCGGCGCGTCCAGGAGGAATAACAGGGCCGCCGCCAGGACGCAATCCTGCGTGCGTCGGTCCTGAGTCGGTTAAGCAGACTGTGATTGTCTATTGTTGTGACTTATATATATAATTTTTTATTTTTTTCGGGAGTGGAGGCTCAGACACAGAAGCCCATGGAAACACAGGGAAACCCTTCCATGGTCTTCCAGGTCCGTGCCTCGTCACTGCAAAAAATAGGACATGTCCTATCTTTCTCCGCATCTTGCGGATTGCGGACCCATCAAAGTCAAAATTTGCACCGCGATGCAGAGTTCACATGGCCTGTGCCTGTGTTTTGTGGTCCTGTATTTTGCAGTCCGCAACACGGTCATAGCCGTTTGAATGTTCCCTAACCCTGGGTTCACACCTGAGCGTTTTACAGCGCGTTCAAACGCGCTGTAAAACGCTTAAGACATGAAAACCAATGCTTCCCTATGGGAAGGGTTCACACCTGGGCGTTTTACAGCGCGTACGAACGCGCTGTAAAACGCCCGACGCTCAAACAAGTACTTGAGCTTCTTTGGGGCGTTTTGACGCGCGTTTGTGGCCATAGGACACTGCAGTCAATGACACAAACGCGCGTCAAACGCGCGTTTACTATTACAAAAAACGCGCATAAAAACGCGCGACAAAAACGCGCGTAAAACGCGCGTTTGAGGAACGCTTAGGTGTGAACCCAGGGTTAGATGCATTGAGAGGACTCCTCTTTGAGTCCTGTTCATTAAATACCTCTATGCAACATGACATGAGGCTACATTTGAAGGATACAGTTTGCAGAAAGGATGAGGGTGGAGGCTCTTACTGTCCTCATTGGGACACACCCTTCCAAGCATCTCTCTGCCATCAGTGACATAAGCCTGTGGCTTTGGCTGCTTGTATTTCACATTTTCACTTGAGCCAATAATTTTCTTCTGCAAATCCACTCCATGCATTAAACAACACGGCCCCAAGCCCTGTCTGAAATCATGAATATATTATGATGCTCTTGGACACAGGCGAGTGCAAGGCTTATCGTTACGGTGATTACAGCATCCAAATTTACGGGGTAATATTGTACTGTCATGGTGATGCTACAGTACTTCCTTAAATCATGTCTGCTTCAGCTGCTGCTTTCTGGGAGTTTTCATTGTGGTAACGTCCTGGTGTGGCCGGCAGAGAATAGTCACTTGATGAGCCTGAAGCTGATTATGCAGGAACTGCTTTCCAGAGGACATAATGTCACCATGCTTGCCGTCACCGCCTCACAACAACAGGTAGCATCTGAATCCTCCAATCTTCACATAGAAATGGTAGAGGTAAAATTTACTGCTCAAGAACTTCATGCAGTTTGGGAAAGATTCATTCACTTCTGGGTGTATGAAAGTCATAAAGTCTCAGTCTGGAGGATGTATGGGACACTGAGGACCCTTTCAAGAAATGTCACATACATCCACAAGCATATATGTAATGGAATATTAAGGAGCAAAAGTCTCTTGGAGAAACTTCATTTGTCTAACTATGACATTGTGCTCTCAGACCCTGTCATTCCGTGCGGGGATCTTCTTGCTCAGAAGCTAGATATTCCTTTTATATATAGTCTGAGATTTTCCCCAGGTTTTGTGTTTGAGAGACTGTGTGGCAATGTCCCGGCACCTGCTTCATTTGTACCTGCGGCTACGTCTGGACTCACGACACCCATGTTTTTCTTGGAAAGGGTTCAAAATGTTCTGTTGTATCTTGTACATGATCTGTTACAGCTTCTGATTTGGAAGCAGTGGGACAACTATTACAGCTATATCATGGGTGAGTTCAAATGAAAAATACACTAAGAATTCATAATTCTAAGCAAAAAACAATAATATTCAGTAGAATACCTCTTTTCATAGATGTGTAGTAGGAGTTTTTTTTAATGTATTATACAGAATTTAATGAGGTTGTCCAGCCCTTGATACTTTTTAATACCAGCTCAGATTGGCATAAAATAATAAAAAGAGTGCTACTCACCTTACTTACTTTTCCTTAATTTCTCCTCCCTGGTCCCTCGTGACATACATAAAATGCCTGCTCTGTCAATCTCTAGCTGCTGTGGTCAATGATTGGCTGAACAGGCATTTTTTTGTTTGAAGAGATGGGACCAGGAAGTGGAGACAAATGGGACCCAGTACATGTTGGATTGGGAGCGGCAGGGGAGGAGGGAGTTCAGTATGCCTTACTCTATTGTTTTACACCGATCTTACATGGGTTATCCCACAACTATATATTACATTGCTGTGTTAAATTACACAAAACATAACAATTTTCCAATTACCATTATTAAAGGGGTTGGTCACTTTCTGGTTACTGTTGAGTAATGTGTATGTAAGATGACTATATGACATTTACTAATATAGCCTTTGTTAATATTATGTGCCATTTGCTATATGTCATGTCGATTTTTTGGGTAAATCTTCTGTGCTGTCCGCGTCACATGGCTGCTGATGGAGGATCATGTGACCAGACACATCAGTCTGCCTCCTGCATACAAATGCACAGCATCTACAGAACAGAGCAAGTGCAGACGGCAGGCGCAGTGTATTTGTATGGAGAAGACTGAGTGATTTGCCCGGTCACATGACTCTCCATCAGCAGCCATTTTATGAACAGGATTTTTCTGTGGAGAGCACAAAAGACTTGGCTGACAAGGGGGGCATATCTTATGAAATATAGAAAATGGAGGAGAATATCAACAAAGGCTATGTTAGTAAGTGCCATATAGTCATCTCACAAACACATTGATCAAGAGTAGCCAGAAACTGACCAACCCCTTTAATAAAAATGTTTTGTGCCCCCAGGATTCCTCCTATGCACAAGCAGCAGAGTTATTACTGCTGTAGTGCGTGTCAGCCAGTGAAAATTGCTAGAAACAGTTTCTTCTCACTGGCAGGACTGCCGGTATTCAGGTAAACATGGGAAGGGGTAACACCTTTTACTAACCCCTGGCCCCTTTACACAACCTTGACCCATAACAAACAACACCGACAACTGTGTCACTTTATTGCTGGGTGGTGATCGGCCACAGCTTCTTTATTAAAGTGGCAAACCTTAATAAACCATAATATCGGAACAGTATGCCAAACGCTGGACTCCCAGCGGGCAAGTTAAACCGTAATCATCAGAGTGGTATGCCCACCGCTGGACTCCTAGTGGGCAAGTTAAACCGTAATCATCAAAGCAGTATGCCCACCGCTGGACTCCCAGCGGGCAAGTACGCCATCTGCTTCCACCATATCTCTGCTGTACTCAAATGCCGCCAGCTGTGACTTCATAAACTCAACCAGAATTTGCAGCTCTCCAAAGCCAAAATCATCGGAGCGATATCCAAACTGCTGGACTCCCAGCGGGGGCTCTGAAGAATAGAAAAAACAAAACAGAATAACCAAGTATCCATAACTGATCACAACCGAGCACCTCACCCGCCTCTCAGAGATAACCGCCACTTGCAAGAGGAAGTGACCGGAACAGGGGAGGGGTATATTTAACCTTCAGGATTCCTGCACCGCCCCCATCCTGTCTAAGGAGGATCCCCAGAGAATCAACCCTTAATGGCCCCCTAATCTACCACCTATTTAACCATTAACATGATGGGGCCAGCTCCCTAAATGCCCTAGGGGGAAAAGGGGGAAAAGGGGGAATGGGGGGAGGACCATCAGTCCCTAAGCACCCTCCCTATACAGTCGGGTGCTTGCAATGAAGACAAGTTAATGTACTAAGGGGGAATCAAATCACCATAACGTGCGATAAAGCGATACTTAGACTCCATTTGAACCATCTGCTATAACCCAATGGCGATAAGTGAAGTGCATGTATGGTGCTACTGCCAAGGTATTTGCACAGAGTGCCATGGTTATACAGTCCTGGCACAGCATAGGTTCAGGAATTGAGACTGTGCCATGTGCAGCAGGAGCAGAGCTCTAACATATGGCTGGGCACCTGCTGCAATTGCCAGGATCAGAGCTAGCTGCCCTTTGTTACAGTTGATGGCAATGACACCATGTAAGTGGTCTAGAAAAGGGGAGAGGGGCTCCCTCCGTACCCTATCTGGCCCCTTGAGAAACAATCGCCGGATTCTGACAGTGGCCATGGCAACCGAAGGCCTAACAATGGCCTCAAGGGTTGCAAGGTAGGGAAGCATATTAGGCCATAACAAAGACAGGGTTTAATAGGCTAACTGCCAGTGTAAAATGCATAACAATATCTTACCAGCAATCAGGGTATTTTTCCCCTTATTCAGTCTTTTATTGAAGACTAGATAAGAGGAAAATGAGCAGGTGCCTGGCTATATGTTAGAGCTCTGCTCCTGTTGCAGATTGCATGGGCTCAATTAGGGTTCGGCGATATAAAAAAATTCCTACGACAATGATATTAAGTCTATCATGAAAACTATATATAATCGAAGTAAATATCCATTTAAAATAAAACATGCAGGAAATGTGGTGACAGACTCCGTCCACTTCCACTTCTGGTCCTCAGGCAGCCCAGACAACAAGGTGACATTATAACTGTAGCCCCCATACAGTATAATGTCTCCTTGTTGCACCCATACATTATACAGCAATGTCTCCTGGTTGCTCTCCTAGTATGGGGCAACAAGGAGACATTATACTGTATGTGGCTTATCTTGTGTTGCCCCCATACATTATAGTAATGTCTCCTTGTGGCAAAACTGCCCCACACCATGTAATGAGGCCCCGGCCGGTGAGTGAGTGTTTAACAGGGCTTTCACTCACCAGTTTCTACAGTACAGTGTATATACGGGTTGCAGGGTCAATGTATACAGTTATATGGGGTATAGCACAATGTATATAGGGTGCAGGGTCAGTGTATACTGGTATATGGGGTACAGCAAAGTATAAACAGGGTGCAGGGTCAATGTATACAGTTATATGGGGTACAGCATAGTGTATATGGAGTGCAGGGTCAGTGTATACAGTTATATGGGGTACAGCATAGTGCATATGGAGTGCAGGGTCAGTGTATACCGTTATATAGGGTACAGCCTAGTGTATACGGGGTGCAGGGTCAGTGTATACAGTTATATGGGGTACAGCATAGTGTATACGGGGTGCAGGGTCAGCGTATACAGTTATATGGGGTACAGCCGAGGGTATATGGAGTGCAGGGTCAGTGTATACAGGTATATGGGATACAGCACAATGTATATTGGGGGCATGGTCAGTGTATACAGTTATATGGGGTACAGCATAGTGTATACAGGGTGCAGGGTCAGTGTATACAGTTATATGGGGTACAGCATAATGTATATGGAGTGCAGGGTCAGTGTATACAGGTATATGGGATACAGCACAATTTATATGGGGTGCAGGGTCAGTGTATACAGTTATATGGGGTACAGCATAGTGTATATGGGGTGCAGGGTCAGCATTATACAGTTATATGCAGTACAGCATAGTGTATACAGTTGCAAGAAAAAGTATGTGAACCCTTTGGAATGATATGGATTTCTTCACAAATTGGTCATAAAATGTGATCTGATTTTCATCTAAGTCACAGAAATAGACAATCACAGTCTGCTTAAACTAATAACACACAAATAATTAAATGTGACCATGTTTTTATTGAACACACCATGTAAACATTCACAGTGCAGGTGGAAAAAAGTATGTGAACCCTTGGATTTCATAACTGGTTGAACCTCCTTTGGCAGCAATAACTTCAACCAAATGTTTCCTGTAGTTGCAGATCAGACGTGCACAACGGTCAGGAGTAATTCTTGACCATTCCTCTTTACAGAACTGTTTCAGATCAGCAATATTCTTGGGATGTCGGAGGTCATGCCACAGCATCTCAATTGGGTTGAGGTCAGGACTCTGACTGGGCCACTCCAGAAGGCGTATTTTCTTCTGTTTAAGCCATTCTGTTGTTGATTTACTTCTGTGCTTTGGGTCGTTGTCCTGTTGCAACACCCATCTTCTGTTGAGCTTCAGCTGGTGGACAGATGGCCTTAAGTTCTCCTGCAAAATGTGTTAATAAACTTGGGAATTCATTTTTCCTTCGATGATACCAATCTGTCCAGGCCCTGACGCAGCAAAGCAGCCCCAAACCATGATGCCCCCACCACCATACTTCACAGTTGGGATGAGGTTTTGATGTTTGTGTGCTGTGCCTCTTTTTCGCAAATCGCTAAATAAGCTGCATTCGCCGTATAAGAAGCACTGCTATTTTCCCCCCACTTTTGGGGGGGGGGGAAAAGTGCGTCTTATACGGCGAAAAATACAGGTATGTTTTTAGGAGAATCTACTGAACCAAAATGATATATAACATTATGTATTGATAAATCGCAGTTAAGGATTATAAGTAGCCCAAAAAAAATATAAAAGACTTTAGTGGGGTGACACTGTTACAATACACTTCCAATGTTTTATATTTATACCTTTTTAGAAAAAACACTGCTGCACTGTCTGCAGGCAGGGCACAGTGGGCACTGGGCTGGGCACTACTTGGGCGCTGGAGCTGGACTGGAGAGGAGAAGAATGATTTCAATTCTCCCTCCCTGCCTCTCTCTCTGATGTCACTTCCTGTATGGACCTGACTTCCTTATCAGAGAGGAGGAGGGAGGGACTAGTCTGGGAGGAGCGAGGAGGAGCAAAGACTGGAGACCGGAGACTGAACACAGTGAGTGAGCAGCTGCGCTGCCTGGAATCATTCACTGTGTAGACTAGAGGAGGGAGGGAGGGAGGGGAGGGACTCGGGGAGGCTTGGGAGGAGCGCTGGCTGCGCTCAGCTGACACCCGGCCACAGCTGCCTCAGTGAGTGACGGCGGCTAGCTTATTTTGTGTAGACTAGAGGAGGGAAGGGAGGGACTCGGGGAGGCTTGGGAGGAGCGCTGGCTGCGCTCAGCTGATCACCCGGCCCGGCTGCCGCAGTGAGTGACAGCAGCTAAGCTTAGGTCGGACAAACACTGTCTGCTACGCGGGCCACATGACGAGGTCTGGCGGGCCGGATTCGGCCCGCGGGCCTTGTGTTTGACACCCGTGCTCTAAAGGAACAACTTTTAACAAATGAGACAGTGGAATAAATGGCCCAAGTGTCATTGAAAAGGGTTTAGGCAGAAACCCTTGAGTCCTGTGTGGGGGGCCTGGTTTGATCCTTGCTATGTGGCCCTTACTTCTATATGTAAGCCACTGTTGATGGACCTAATTTATGAAAACGAGTGCAGTAAAAACTAGAGTTGTTTAGAGATTCCAGCTTATCAGTTCTATCAGTTCTATAAATGAGACATTATTTGATCAGAGGGAGAAATAAAGACAAAGATCAAAGGCCTGAAGGCTACCACACTTGGTTCTCATGTAATCCTAAAATATGCTGAATCATGGTTACACTGTGAATCCTACCGCCAGACCAGGTGTGTCTGATCTGTAGGTACTTTCTATGCCATTGTACTCATTACAATTCAATTTTCTAATGGTTTAAACCTTTTGGTCAAATATTTTTTTTTGTGAGGTTTAAGTACCAATGAATGTGGTTCATTTAATGTTATTCTTATCATGGAATGCTTCTTGTGTTTGGAGTACATTAAAGTGAAACAAGTAGGTCAAGCAGCTCCAAATCAAATATTTCCGACTGGTAGTAGACCAGTTTCAGATGAACGTAATTGGTGCATTTTTGTGCATGTATGACAGGCACACTTTTAACATTTGTATTATAGGTGCATCTTTACCAGGGGTGGATTGGGAACTTAAAGGGAGTCTGTCACCTCCATATGGCCATATACAGTGCTTACATGGCTCTGTAGCACACCTATACAGGATTGTAACGGTTACGGTACCTTTGTCTTTGTCTTTAGACTTGCACCAGCAGGAAAAACGAAGTTTGATTCATATGCAAATGAGCACTCGCAAGTGCCCAGGGGCGGCGTTCAGTGAGCCCAGGCTGCTCTGCCTTCTTTTCACTTTACTCCTCCCCAGCCTCTGCCTTTGCCCGCCCTCCAAGTCTCTTGCCTCATTGATAGGTCCGGACTTGGAGGGCGGGCAAAGGCAGAGGCTGGGGAGGAGTAAAGTGAAAAGAAGACAGAGCAGCCTGGGCACCTACACACTGAACACCGCCCCTGGGCACTTGCGAGTGCTCATTTGCATATGAATCAAACTTCGTTTTTCCTGCTGGTGCAAGTCTAAAGAACAGAACAAAGGTACCGTTACAATCCTGTATAGGTGTGCTACAGGGCCATGTAAGCGCTGTATATGGCCATATGGAGGTGACAGACCCCCTTTAACCACCTCCGGACCGCCTAACGCACATGTGCGTTCCGGAGGTGGCAGCGCTGCGCACAGTCACGCATATACGCGTCATCTCGCGAGACGCGAGATGACGCGAATATGCGCGCGCGCATGTGCAGTTCGCGCCGGCATTTCACACAGCAGTATTTCGTCAGCAACCTGCCAGCCAATGATCGTGGCTGGCAGGTTGCTGATTTTTAAAAAATCCAATCAAAGTGCCAGATAGCAGATCATATTAGTAAATATGATCTGTTATATGGCTGCCTGCTCCTCTGCTGGTTCTTTTCGTCGGTTGGATCCAGCAGAGGAGCAGGCTTCACAGTGAGTACACCAAACACTACACTATAGCCCCTGATCACCCCCCTGAACCCCAATTAACCCTTTGATCACCCCTTTGATCACCCCTGTCAATCACAAGTGAAAAGAAAAAAGTGATCAGTGCAAACTGTCACTTTTTTTTTTTTTTTTCACTGTTATTGACCGTTAGGTTTTAGGTATAGTTTAGGCCCCTTGGTTAGGTAGTTAGCGATCAGTTAGCGCCCAGCCCACCGCACCGCAGTCCGTTATTCGCTGATTAGCGTATCGCTAATCAGCATTTGTACTTTTATAGTATCTGGAAGTGATCAAAACTGATCACGGTCAGATCTATAATTGTATAAGTGTCACTTTAGTTCGCCCTCCACCCAAAACGCAGTGTTTGCCCGATCAGGCCTGATCGGTCTCCCACACGTGCGTTCGCCCACACCCGCCCCACCGCAGTGACAAAAAAAAAATTTTTTTTTTGATCACTGCACATTCACTTTACACGCACTGCGGCGATAAAAAAATCAGTTTTGATATTTTTTATCAATCGCAGCGGCCTCCGGTACTTCGCTAGCCTCCCCTTTGTAAGACAGGCTTGCTTATTTTTTCTTGGGTAGTCTCAGGGAATACCCCTAAATTTAGTTGCCCACATGTCTAACAGGGGGTATTCCTCTGAAGAGGCCTACAGGCTTCTGACCCAGTCGGATGAGGAGTGGGAACCCTCATCTGATGAATCCAGCGGGTCAGAATACGAACCTGTAGAAAGCAGTGGCTCTCTGACCCAAAGTTCGGACGAGGAGGCTGAGGTCCCTGATACCACCAGGCGTACCCGGCCCCGTGTCGCTAGACCGCAGGTTGCGCAGGATCCGCTTCAAGAGCAGCAGAGTGGGGCTGGTGCTGTCGGATTACGTGGTGAGGCATACACCAGCAGCCCAGCCCTCCCTGGACCTAGTACCAGCACTGCCGTACAACCTGGTGAAGTAGCGAGCACCAGAAGGGCAGTTGAAGCTGGTACGGTGGCACGTGCAGTAGTGACCCCGTCGCAGCCACCGCAAAGACGTGCCCGTAGAGCCCCTAGAATCCCAGAGGTGCTGGCAAACCCTGATTGGCAGTCCCCAACTTCAGCCGCACCTGTAGTTTTCCCTTTCACTGCCCAGTCTGGAGTTCGGGTTGAGACGGCTCAGATCGGTTCGGCCCTGGGATTTTTTGAGCTGATCTTGACTGCGGAGCTTTTAGACATAGTTGTGGCCGAAACAAACAGGTATGCCACACAATTTATCACCGCTAACCCGGGAAGCTTTTATGCCCAGCCTTTCCGGTGGAAACCAGTCCAAGTTTCCGAACTTAAAACTTTTCTGGGCCTCCTCCTCAACATGGGCCTGACAAAAAAGCATGAATTGCGGTCATATTGGTCCACGAACCCGATTCATCACATGCCCATGTTCTCTGCTGCCATGTCCAGGGCACGTTTTGAGGCCATCCTGCGGTTCCTGCACTTTAGTGACAACACCGCCTCCCGTCCCAGGGGCCACCCTGCTTTTGACCGGCTCCACAAAATTCGGCCCCTCATAGACCATTTCAACCAGAAATTTGCAGATATTTATACCCCAGAGCAAAACATCTGCATAGACGAGTCCCTGATACATATTACCGGGCGCCTTGGCTTCAAACAATACATCCCAAGCAAGCGCGCCCGGTATGGGGTCAAATTGTATAAGCTCTGTGAAAGGGCCACAGGCTATACCCACAAATTTCGGGTCTATGAGGGAAAAGATCAGACCCTGGAGCCGGTCGGTTGCCCTGACTACCTGGGGAGCAGTGGGAAGACAGTTTGGGACTTGGTGTCACCCTTATTCGGCAAGGGGTACCATCTTTATGTGGACAATTTTTACACAAGTGTGGCCCTCTTTAGGCATTTGTTTCTAGAACGGATTGGCGCCTGTGGTACCGCGCGAACTAGTCGCGCGGGCTTCCCCCAACGGCTCGTTACCACCCGTCTTGCAAGGGGGCAGAGGGCCGCACTGTGTAACGAAGAACTGCTCGCGGTGAAATGGAGAGACAAGCGTGACGTTTACATGCTCTCCTCCATTCACGCAGACACGACAATACAAATTGAGCGAGCAACCCGTGTCATTGAAAAGCCCCTCTCAGTCCACGACTATAACCTCCACATGGGAGGGGTCGACTTCAATGACCAGATGTTGTCTCCGTATTTAGTTTCCCGACGCACCAGACGCTGGTATAAGAAGGTGTCTGTATATTTAATTCAATTGGCTCTGTACAATAGTTTTGTTCTCTACAGTAAGGCTGGGAGAACTGGATCCTTCCTCAAATTTCAGGAAGAGATCATCGAGAACCTCCTGTATCCAGGAGGTTCCGTGGCCCCAACCACCAGTGTAGTTAGCCATCTACACGAGCGACATTTCCCCAATGTCGTTCCTGGTACCTCAACCCAACAGTCACCCCGAAAAAGATGTCGTGTCTGTAGCAGGAGTGGAATAAGGCGTGACACCCGCTATTTCTGTCCTGACTGTCCGGACCACCCTGCCCTATGCTTTGGAGAGTGTTTCCGGAAGTACCACTCACAGGTACACTATTAGCATAGGGATCATCTCACCAGGACAGGCACACAGGGCTATTAGGGCCCATTCACTCACTGCTGCTGCAAACGTCTCCTTTCACATGGGACAAAGTGCATAACGCACTTCGCCACATCTTTGGGCGATTTGCGCTTTGCACATTGACCCATGGAAAAGGAGAGGTTTGTTCTATAAAGGTAAAAAAACAAAAAAACAAAAAAAAAAACACACCAGTAAGCAAACACGTTAATGTTCAGTTAAAAAAGTTAAAGTTTATATGTTCTGTTGCAAAGTTAATAAAATTATTGCGTTGCGGCCTGGTTTTTTTCTTTTTTTACCTTCCAGGTGGACCAACCGATTGACTAGCTGCAGCACCGATGTGCATTCTGACAGAAGCATTGCGCTGCTGTCAGATTACACGCAAGTCGGTGTATGCGGCGCTGCAAGACGGGATTTTCTCCTCTGCAGTGACAGATACGTTTGCCGAGGCATACGAGCTGAGGAGGAGGCGGCGTTCCTATGCTTTGGCAAACACTTTGTATATATATATATATATATATATAAAAAAAAAAATCCCGGCAATGATTTATTCATCCACATCGATTGATGCGAATGGAGAAATCTGGTTTGCCAGGGCATACGAGCTAAGTGGGTATGGATGTAGGGCGGAGCTCCTATGTCCTGGCAGACGCCTTTCCCCTCCATTTTTTTTTTTGGGCAGAGATTTTTTCATCCACATTGATCGATGCGAATGAAGAAATCTGTGCCGTTCATTTTTTTCTTTCAGCCCAGAGGCTGAACGGAAAAAAAAATCTCATTACCTGTATGCTCAATATAAGGAGAATAGCAGAAACTCCTAATGCTGGCCATACATGTAATGATTGCGGAGACCCTCAAATGCCAGGGCAGTACAAACACCCCACAACTGACCCCATTTTGGAAAGAAGACACCCCAAGGTATTTGCTGAGGGGCATATTGAGTCCATGAAAGATTTAAATTTTTGTCCTAAGTTAGCGGAAAGTGAGACTTTGTGAGAAAAAAAAATAATAATCAATTTCCGCTAACTTATGCAAAAAAAAAAAATTCTATGAACTTGCCAGGCCCCTTATTGGATACCTTGGGGTGTATTCTTTCCAAAGTGGGGTCACATGTGGGGTATTTATACTGCCCTGGCTTTTTAGGGGCCCTAAAGCGTGAGAAGAAGTCTGGGATCCAAATGTCTAAAAATGCCCTCCTAAAAGGAATTTGGGCCCCTTTGCGCATCTAGGCTGCAAAAAAGTGTCACACATCTGGTATCGCCGTACTCAGGAGAAGTTGGGGAATGTGTTTCGGGGTGTCATTTTACATATACCCATGCTGGGTGAGAAAAATATCTTGGTCAAATGCCAACTTTGTATAAAAAAATGGGAAAAGTTGTCTTTTGCCAAGATATTTCTCTCACCCAGCATGGGTATATGTAAAATGACACCCCAAAACACATTCCCCAACTTCTCCTGAGTACGGCGATACCAGATGTGTGACACTTTTTTGATGCCAAGGTGGGCAAAGGGGCACATATTCCAAAGTGCACCTTTCGGATTTCACCGGTCATTTTTTACAGATTTTGATTGCAAAGTACTTCTCACACATATGGGCCCCTAAATTGCCAGGGCAGTATAACTACGCCACAAGTGACCCCATTTTGGAAAGAAGACACCCCAAGGTATTCTGTGAGGGGCATGGCGAGTTCCTAGAATTTTTTATTTTTTGTCGCAAGTTAGTGGAATATGAGACTTTGTAAGGAAAAAAGAGAAAAAAAAAAATCATCATTTTCCGCTAACTTGTGACAAAAAATAAAAAATTCTAGGAACTCGCAGTGCCCCTCACGGAATACCTTGGGGTGTCTTCTTTCCAAAATGGGGTCACTTGTGGCGTAGTTATACTGCCCTGGCAATTTAGGGGCCCAAATGTGTGAGAAGTACCTTGCAATCAAAATATGTAAAAAATGGCCTGCAAAATCTGAAAGGTGCACTTTGGAATATGTGCCCCTTTGCCCACCTTGGCAGCAAAAAAGTGTGACACATCTGGTATCGCCGTACTCAGGAGAAGTTGGGGAATGTGTTTTGGGGTGTCATTTTACATATACCCATGCTGGATGAGAGAAATATCTTGGCAAAAGACAACTTTTCCCATTTTTTTATACAAAGTTGGCATTTGACCAAGATATTTTTCTCACCCAGCATGGGTATATGTAAAATGACACCCCAAAACACATTCCCCAACTTCTCCTGAGTACGGCGATACCAGATGTGTCACACTTTTTTGCTGCCAAGGTGGGCAAAGGGGCACATATTCCAAAGTGCACCTTTCGGATTTCACCGGTCATTTTTTACAGATTTTGATTGCAAAGTACTTCTCACACATATGGGCCCCTAAATTGCCAGGGCAGTATAACTACGCCACAAGTGACCCCATTTTGGAAAGAAGACACCCCAAGGTATTCCGTGAGGGGCATGGCGAGTTCCTAGAATTTTTTATTTTTTGTCGCAAGTTAGTGGAATATGAGACTTTGTAAGGAAAAAAGAGAAAAAAATAAAAATCATCATTTTCCGCTAACTTGTGACAAAAAATAAAAAGTTCTATGTACTCACTATGCCCATCAGCGAATACCTTAGGGTGTCTACTTTCCGAAATGGGGTCATTTGTGGGGGTTTTCTACTGTTTGGGCATTGTAGAACCTCAGGAATCATGACAGGTGCTCAGAAAGTCAGAGCTGTTTCAAAAAGCGGAAATTCACATTTTTGTACCATAGTTTGTAAATGCTATAACTTTTACCCAAACCATTTTTTTTTTTGCCCAAACATTTTTTTTTTTATCAAAGACATGTAGAACAATAAATTTGGCGAAAAATTTATATATGGATGTCGTTTTTTTTGCAAAATTTTACAGCTGAAATTGAAAAATGTCATTTTTTTGCAAAAAAATCGTTACATTTTGATTAATAACAAAAAAAGTAAAAATGCCAGCAGCAATGAAATACCACCAAATGAAAGCTCTATTAGTGAGAAGAAAAGGAGGTAAAATTCATTTGTATGGTAAGTTGCATGACCGAGCGATAAACGGTGAAAGTAGTGTAGTGCCGAAGTGTAAAAAGTGCTCTGGTCATGAAGGGGGTTTCACCTAGCGGGGCTGAAGTGGTTAAAGTGGCCCTGGAAAAAAAACTAAAAGTAGCCCCATGCTGTAGGCGGGACTAAATTGATTGAAGACAGGGCAAAATAAGTTGGCGGGGCCAACACAAGTAGGCAGGGACACCAGAAATAGACAGGGCCTGCAATATCATAGTGCAGCAAAAGATACTGCTGCTCTCTCCACAGTATTCAACTGTATTATTGTCCTGAGGATTGTAATACAGTTCAGTTGGGCAACTGCAGCCATTGAGCATCAGATTTTTTTATTTTATGCACTTATATAGCACTACTATATTCTGCAGCGATTTACACACATTAGCATCAAGCTACCCCCAATAGGGCTCACAATCTAAGTTCCCTATCAGTATGTCTTTGGAGTGTGGGAGGAAACTGGAGTACACGGAGGAAACCCACACAAACACGGGGAGAACATACAAAGTCCATGCAGATGCTATTCTTGGTCAGGTTTGAACTTAGGACCCCAGCACTGCAAGACACCAGTGCTAACCACTGAGCCACCATGCTGCCCATCAGATCACTATGTACCTGGCCTGTGGCCATCAGGAGAGCTTGGGTGGCCCCCTGAGCATCGGCCCATCAGGAAATTTCGCTGTAGGGTCTATTGCCTATCCACCCTGGTGTTTACACTTGTATTACATGAAAAAATCCAAATGCAACTGCAGGTCTAATGACCCAAAACTAATTGTATCATAGATTCATAGAAAATTCACACCCATATTAAACTAGTCTGAACCTGGCCTTACTGTCACAATTTGATTTATAATAATTAAAACTGGGGAGTAAGAGATGCTTGAAGCAGGGCTACTTATGCTGCAATACATTCGGTTCACAGGATAAAAAAAAAAAAAATCATTATTTCTTGCCAGTGCCATGAACCTTTGGCCATTACTGTGAAATTTGTACTTTTTGAGCTACCACTCATACCCTGAAAGCACACTGACTAATCAACATGCTTTGTACTGGTGTCTTCCTCTTGCTACTGCCTATATGCTGCCTCAACACAGTATCTGCTGGGAAGGTTTTAGCTTGGCCAACAGATGCAAGTCATTTCTTAAATCAGAGAATGATTTTGGAGGAACTGGCACGTAAAGGACATGATGTGACTGTGTTAGTCCACTCAGCATTTATGATTATGGGCGTTGAAAATATCTCATCTTTGAAATTTGAAAATTTCTCTGTTCCATTTACAAGAGAGAAGAATGAAAAGTTTTTGGATGGGTTTTTGGCATTTTGGATTTATGATTTACCAAAAATGTCTTATTGGAATATCTATGAAAAGACTAAGAAGTTTATGGCAGAACTGCTGAAACAAGAAGAACAAATATGTAACGGTGTAGTAAAGAACGAATCACTGTTAAAACAACTGAAAGAGAATAAGTTCGACGTTTTGGTTTCTGACCCAATGGTACCGTGTGGTGAACTTATTGCTGAGCTCCTTGGAGTGCCTTTTGTCTACTCCATTAGGTTTTCAATGGGTAACTCAATGGAAAGACTATGTGGTAAACTCCCAGCTCCATTTTCCTATGTTCCTGGCTCTATGGTGGAGCTCACTGACAATCTGTCTTTTGCGGAAAGACTAAAAAATTTGAACTTTTACATATTTCAAGATATCTTATTCCATATACTCTTTTCAGAACAATGGGATGGGTACTACAGTGAGGCATTAGGTAAGTATAAATGCGGATAGTGTGATGTGTGTATGAACATACTACCAAACATATGCAACTGAATTGCATATAAAAATAAAAACATATGCAACGCAATGTACTTATTTTGGGCAATAACCTAGTCCACAATGCTTTTTGATACAGTTAAAAAAAATGCACCAAAGTATGCTGTCCAAATATATGCAAAAGGGTCATGTCTTTAGCATACATTTGGCTATCGAAATCTATGGGCATGTTGGCATGTAAGTCAGAAGAACCTCTCCATGTACTGTATATACTTAATGCAGAACCCAAGTGCAGTGTTAACAGAACCTAATCGAGCAGCTGACATGATGTTAAACACCAGCAGGAAACTCTAGAACCCCAAAATATACGTATAGCACTTAGTACAAACTAATACAAGATTCATAGTTGATGTAGTAACTATTCCATTACAATATATATTTTTAAATTTTAGACCTATTTTTAGCCTTGCTTAATGGTTATAAATTGAAGTTCTATTTTGTGCTCTTTTACAACAATCCTATGATCTACACACAACAAAATCATTATGGAGAAATGGTTGTATTAAACTCTATTACATACGAGTATGTCAAGTGCAGATGCCCTTTACAGAGAAAAATTCATAGTCCAAGGACACCATTAGCTTAGTAGTCATTCTGTATACTACAAGTTGTAGCATGACATGTGCTGCTTAGCATAAGAGAGTTAGGGTGCTGCCACAGGTTCAGGTTTTTTGAAGCCAAAAGCAGGTGTGGATTATGAAAGGAGAAAGGATTAAGTACAGATCCTACTTCTCCACTTTTTTTTTATCTACTCCTGGTTTTGGCTTTAAAAACGACATAAAAAAATCTGCACATGTTGCACCCTAAGAGAGATATGGAGAAGGGAGTATCTACCAGCCACTATGTGGGCACAAGAGATGATTCCACTTATGGCCACAATTACATCACTGTATAGTTGGTTGAACATTTGAAAAGATAATGGGAAAATTTTAATGTATATAATAAAATGAGACGGATATATATCAAATGTGAATGATGCCACCCTAATAATTGTGTACAATGATGTAACTGTAGTGGTTGCATCTATCACAGTTGTGACTGGGCCCACAAGCCAGGGGAGCCCACAACCCTCACCATACTAAGGCCGGGTTCACATCCACATTAATTTTCCTGTTCTTCTGATCCCTCAGAACAGAAAAAGAAAAGAAAAAAAACGGATCCTGTATTTTAAGCATCCGTCAATCTTATTTGGCAGCTGCTTTAGCTATTTCCATCTGAGATCCTTTGTTTTAGATGGAAAAAAAAAAGTCCTCTTGAAGTGTGGTTTGGCCCACATATTGCATGCCGCATGGTAATTCTAGTAAATGGATAAAATATGGTGTGGCACAGTCCATATATGATGTCACAGTAAATACTTCTTGAGTTAACTGGCTCGCAAAGGTCTTTTTCTTGTGGGCAATAGTGGTGCAATATTTACAGTGGTTGTTGAGGCTTATGTGACTGCCAATTGGTATACTACTGGGGAGTTCCCTATTGGTCTTAAAGGGGTTCTCCGGGAATTAAGAAAATGAAAATAGTTAAATATTACTTTATAATAAATATATTCCCAAATACCTTTCATTAGTTATAATGGCTCATTTTGTTTAGGGAGCAATCATCAGGAGAAACAAAATGGCCGCCGTCCTATTAGTACAGGTAAATCATGTCTCCTCATGAACTCCATTCCTACAGAGATTCATCTGATCTTATTAGCTGTATTCAGGATTCCTGACAAGTAGAGCAGAGAGGAGGATGAAGCAGCTCTGAAGAAACTTGTCCTGCTGTGTGATTAGGAGAGGTTTTATGTGTACTAATAGGACGACGGCCGTTTTATTTGTTGTAATGATTGCTCCCCAGAAAAAAACAAGCCATTATAACTAATAAAATGTATTTAGGAATATATTTATAATAAATGAATATTTAAGTATTTTCATTCTCTTAATTCCCAGAGAACCCCTTTAAATTGTTGCACTCTACTTGGAGCTAATCTTGGCCTTCCTAAAAGTGATCCTAAGTATGGCTGGCAGTGATTCAGCTAGGGTGGGATTATTTAAAAGGACATGGAAATTAAAAGCAAGATTGTCACGGATGCTAGAATGTACAGGCCCCCCAGAGCGTTTCGCTTGGGGGACACGTGGGGGAAATGACACCATATGTTAGCATGTTGTATGGTTCCTGCTTTTCCTTCCCCTCCCCTTTTTTTGTTTTCCCGCTCTTTTTTGACAGGTTTACCTCAAGTTGAAAAGCTTCGTCCAGCATCAGCTGGTTTTAGCCGGTTTCACCTGATTTTATGACAGCCAAGGATCTTCACTGATTGGTGCAGTTTGTTGCTGGGGTAGATTGCTGGACAGCTGATTGGTGTTTATGTCAACAGAGGAAAAAAATGTGTCCTTAAATATGGGGTTTGGCGACGCCTCTGGGCCAGTTTTGAGATGACCGGATCGTCACTGCATCTGTATGATGGAGGCTTTGCTACGCTGGCTGATAGAGAAGACTGAAAGCGCCGGAGGAGAAGATTGGTTGCGAACCTGCCTGGAGATGTCGCCGCATCAAGGACCTCAAGAAGATCGCAGCTTTGAGTCGGAAGATCGAGCAGAGGAGCCTGTGGCCGCTCAGAGCCGGGAGGAGGGGTTAAATATGCGCCCATGCAAAAGAGCTAGAAAAGCTAGGGCTGCTTATACCCCTCCTCCCGGTATCTGGTGACAGGATGAACGGCTCTCGTGAGATTTCGGCTCATTCTCGTCGGCAAAGGCAGCGGTCCTCCAGGACCATAGAGAGCCGGGGACAGAGCGGCCGGAAGAAGGAAGTGTCTAGCAGCACGAGAAGGCCCCAGCAAAGAATTCAGGGAGCTGCCTGCCCTTTAGCGTCAGTGCAGAACTGAAACAGCCTGCTGGATGACACATATTTGGGGCGGCCTGTTGAGGAGCTCCCAAGTGGTGTGGTTGAGCTACCTCCGAGCCCCCATAGAAGATCAAGTCAGCCTCTGGCTTCAACCTCTGGACGTGTCCAGGAGGAGCAGAAGAGTGGTAAGACAGTCACTGTTGTCCCTGTGTCTGTGTCTGCTATTTTGTCTGATTTTATTAAGTTAGTTAGTACTAGATTGTCAGACAAGGGGTTAATGCAGCAGGCATTCAAACGGTTAATGCAGCTGCAGATGTATGGAGCACAAGCTCCAAATCTCTTAATGCTGATGGGGTGCCTATTTTAGAGATTTGGTGTTAAAGAGGCTTTTGCATGTGAGGTATCGCCGCTTGGTTTTCATTTAAACATCAGCATTAAAGAGAGGATTTGGCGCATGGAGTATGTGGACATTATGTCGCTATTGCCATCAGCTAAAGAGCATGTGACTAAGTCGGATAAGAAGGAGGATAAAGGCGAGGACGAAAGAAAATATGTCATGCCCAGGTCACTTAATAACTGGCTTGAAGCCTTCTGTATATTTGCAGCTGTGCTGGGCGAGAAGCATACAGAATTCTGTTCTGGCCTATTTCAGCACATGGATATGTGCATTGAGGCCTATCGCAATTTTGGAGGCCTGGCTTGGTTTTATTATGATGAAACGTTTCATCAGAAGCTGGCGGTCCACCCCTCTTAGATGGGGGGTAAAAGACATAGGTTTATGGGTGAATCTAATGTTACCGCAAAAACCTGTTCCTTTTTAACCTTCAAACTCTTCTCAATCGGTTTTAAAAAAGGGGGTTTGCTTTGCGTTTAATGAAACATTATGTAAATGGTTGAGTAATTGTTGATACAAGCACGAATGTTCCTTTTGCAGGGGCGCTCACCCCATGGTGCCCTGTTTCAAAAGGAACTCTGTCTGGTCAGCAGCAGCTTGGTACCAAGGAACAAGTTCTTAAGAGCATTGAGTCCAGTAAAATTGTCCGCAATGCACCCTTGGCTAGAGCGTTACCCAGAGCAGCAGAAAGCTAAATTAATTTTTGACGGATTTAATGAAGGGTTTGTTATACCGGAGTTCCTTGGTAAGGGCTGTTGCTGGGTGGACAATTTAAAGTCGGTTTATGTTCATAGTGATGTTGTAAGACTAAAATTACAGAAAGAGTTGGTTATGGGTAGAATTGAAGGTCCATTTAGCAGCCCATCGTTTGCGAATTTTTGACTTTCTCTGTTGGGTATTGTACCAAAGAAGGAGTCAGGTGAATTTAGACTTATACATCATCTGTCATTTCCAGAGAAGAATTTGTTAGATGACATGGTGGATAAGTCTTGTGCTACGGTGGAATATTCTTCTTTTGATAGTGCATTATTGTTACTTAGGCAATTCGGCAAAGGGGCTTAGTTGTCTTAGACTGACATAAAGTCGGTCTTTCGCTTGCTCCCTGTTAATCCTTCTGGGTTTTGTTCGTTAGGTTTCCAGTTTGATGGGTTTTATTATTTTGACAAGTGCCTTCTGATGGGTTTTGCGTTATTGTTGTTATTATTTTGAAGCTTTTTCTAGTTTCATTCACTAGGTTTTGTATTCTCTCATTTCTTTTGGCAGTATTTTACATTATCTGGATGATTTTTTGTTTGTAGGTTTCCCTAATTCTAGTCTTTGTTCTGTAAATTTTTTTTGATATCTGTAATTGCTTTGGTATTCCAGTTGCTCATGAAAAAACTGTTCTTACAAGTTGTTGTTTAGAATTTTTAGGAATTACTATTGATACACCTAAGATGGAATTTAGATTACCGGAAGTAAAATTAGACAAATTAAGATATCTGTCGCATTATCGAGGAAGAAGAAATGTACTTTGAAAGAAATGCAATCGGTTTTGGGTTTGCTTAATTTTGATAGGAGAGTTATCCCCACGGGTAGAGTTTTTTCAAAGCGTCTTTATTTTTCCACCAGGGGTTTGAAATCGCCTAGCTCTCATATTCGGCTTACGAAATGCTTGAAGGATGATCTTTTTATTTGGTTAGAATTTTTACAGAACTTCAATGGCTCTAGTTTTTGTCAAGAGGATTTCTTAGATTCTGATGTCTTGGGTTTATTTACTGATGCTGCTGGAAATTGTGGATACGTTTTTTTGGGGGAAGGTAATTGGTCTGCAGAGAAATGGCCTGACTCATGGTTTAGTCGTGGCGTGACAAAGAATATTGTGTTATTAGAGTGATTTCCTGTAATTGTGGCGGTAGCAATTTGGGGGTCAGAGTTTAGGAATAAGATGATTTTGTTTCATACAGACAACAAAGGTGTTCTTTTTGCCATTAACACTTTATTGTCCAAGTCAGAGTTAGTGGTTAAGCTGTTAAGGCATCTGGTGCTTGTTTGTATGCAATGTAATATTTGGATCAAAGCTAAATATGTTGTAGGGTCATCAAATAGCTTAGCTGACTCTTTATCTCACCTGCAGTTTTGGAAGTTTCGGCAACTCGCTCCGGAAACAAATCAGCCCTCGTCATCTATGGGACCTTATTTGGGATTCATTTTGGATAATATTAGATGCCCGTTAGCACCCTGAACATGGCCTGCTTATGCAGCCGCATGGCGTGACTGGTTATTATTCAATTTTGGTTGTGATGATAAATTTAGTAATATCACTGATAGAGGTTTATTATTTATTGCAAGTTTGTGCGACAGGCAGTTGTCTTTTTCTGCTGTTTCTAAGACTGTTTCAGGTATTTCGTTCTTTCAAAAAATATATGGTGAGCAGCCCCTGTCTGCTTGTTTTCAGATTAAACAAATGTTGAAAGGGTACAAAAAACACTTTTCCAATGTTGATATTAGGAGACCGATTTCCATTCAGATGTTATTTGACCTGTTTAATGTTTTACCGAAGGTTTGTTTTGACAGTTTTGAAGTTTTATTATTCAGAACAGCGTTCATTTTGGCGTTTTTTGCTGCTTTGAGAGTTGGTAGCAGTCAGCAAATCTGTTTGTTCTGGGCTAACTTTTTCAGATGTGGCAGTTAAAAAGAGCTCAATATAGATTTTTCTGAGACATTCTAAGACTGATCAAGTTGGGAGGGGCAGGTTTATTAAGTTGAATCAGTGGGTTGGTTCGGTTTTATGCCCAGTGGCTATTGCAAAGTCATGGTTAGCAGTATGTCTGTCCTTGTCGGGTCCTTTTTTTATTACATAAAGATTGTTCTCCTTTGACTAGATTTCAGTTTTGTTCAGTTTTGATAAAATGTTTAAAGGTATTGGGTCTCAGCTCCCTTAGAATATCAACCCATTCCTTTAGGATTGGTGCTGCTACAGAAGCGGTCAATTGTGGTCTGGATGAATCAGTGATTCGCAGAATCAGGCATTGGGACTCTCACAGAGTTAGTCTTTATGTTAGACCAGATTTAATGTTATCAGACTAATTTAATTTCTATTTTGCATGATGTCAATTTATAGTCTGGATTCTGGGCCACTCATTTATATTCTGGGCTCAGAAGTGAGCTGAAAAGAGAGCTTATTCTACAAACCTTTCTCTTGACAGTTCATCATTGTAGATATTTTGGTGGGGGAGTAGAGGACTAGTTTGGAAAAGACTGTTGGTTGAAATACGGAAATTAATTGGTAGATGGCCTTCGCTAATATGATTAATATTCACGTTGGTGGTAATGATATACGCAAAGTTAAAACATGTGGTCTTTTATGGGAAATGAAAAAGGATCTAGCTCTGTTACAATGCATGTTGCCCAACACAAAATTTGTTTTTTCAGAAATTGTTCCTCGGTTAAGGTGGTCAGAGGCTGGTTGCATCTTCTTTGAGTAAATTAGAAAGCGGGTGAACCGAGCGATGAAGAAATTTCTTCCGTTGCTCGGTAGTGTTAGTTATAGGCATGTGGCCCAATCACTGCAAGGGTCCAGCAATCCATGATAGCCGGGCCCCTGCTGTATCCGCTGGCATCGCTGTAAAAGCTGATGTCGGCAGATTAACCCCTTCTATACCACGGTCAGCACTGACTGCGGCATAGTAGGTATTTGTGGCGGGTGAGGGAGCCCACTCGGTCCCCACGCTGTTGTGGCGGGGACCCGATGGGTGAGAAGGCGTCCCGATGACTTACAGAGGCTGCCCAATGCCTTGCAAGGCATAGGGACCTGCCTTCTACAGAGGCCGAGGAGATCCAGTCCCAGGCTGGGTCTCCTATGTAATCTGTTAGTGTATTACTCAGTGTAATACACTAACAGGCAGTGCATTACAATACATATGTATTGTAATGGATTGCAGAGGGGATCAAATGTTGAAGTCCCAGAGTGGGAGAGAAATAAAGTTTAAAAAAATCAAAATAAGTGTTTATAATAAGAAAAAATAAAGTTTCAAGTTAAAAAAAGAAAAAAACTACATTTCCCCTGATTTTATAATAAAAAATTGAAGAAAAAAAACAAGAAGAAAAAACACACATACAGGGAGTGCAGAATTATTAGGCAAGTTGTATTTTTTAGGATTAATTTTATTATTGAACAACAACCATGTTCTCAATGAACCCAAAAAAACTCATTAATATCAAAGCTGAATATTTTTGGAAGTAGTTTTTAGTTTGTTTTTAGTTTTAGCTATTTTAGGGGGATTTCTGTGTGTGCAGGTGACTATTAATGTGCATAATTATTAGGCAACTTAACAAAAAACAAATATATACCCATTTCAATTATTTATTTTTACCAGTGAAACCAATATAACATCTCAACATTCACAAATATACATTTCTGACATTCAAAAACAAAACAAAAACAAATCAGTGACCAATATAGCCACCTTTCTTTGCAAGGACACTCAAAAGCCTGCCATCCATGGATTATGTCAGTGTTTTGATCTGTTCACCATCAACATTGCGTGCAGCAGCAACCACAGCCTCCCAGACACTGTTCAGAGAGGTGTACTGTTTTCCCTCCTTGTAAATCTCACATTTGATGATGGACCACAGGTTCTCAATGGGGTTCAGATCAGGTGAACAAGGAGGCCATGTCATTAGTTTTTCTTCTTTTATACCCTTTCTTGCCAGCCACGCTGTGGAGTACTTGGACGTGTGTGATGGAGCATTGTCCTGCATGAAAATCATGTTTTTCTTGAAGAATGCAGACTTCTTCCTGTACCACTGCTTGAAGAAGGTGTCTTCCAGAAACTGGCAGTAGGACTGGGAGTTGAGCTTGACTCCATCCTCAACCCGAAAAGGCCCCACAAGCTCATCTTTGATGATACCAGCCCAAACCAGTACTCCACCTCCACCTTGCTGGCGTCTGAGTCGGACTGGAGCTCTCTGCCCTTTACCAATCCAGCCACGGGCCCATCCATCTGGCCCATCAAGACTCACTCTCATTTCATCAGTCCATAAAACCTTAGAAAAATCAGTCTTGAGATATTTCTTGGCCCAGTCTTGACGTTTCAGCTTGTGTGTCTTGTTCAGTGGTAGTCGTCTTTCAGCCTTTCTTACCTTGGCCATGTCTCTGAGTATTGCACACCTTGTGCTTTTGGGCACTCCAGTGATGTTGCAGCTCTGAAATATGGCCAAACTGGTGGCAAGTGGCATCTTGGCAGCTGCACGCTTGACTTTTCTCAGTTCATGGGCAGTTATTTTGCGCCTTGGTTTTTCCACACGCTTCTTGCGACCCTGTTGACTATTTTGAATGAAACGCTTGATTGTTCGATGATCACGCTTCAGAAGCTTTGCAATTTTAAGAGTGCTGCATCCCCCTGCAAGATATCTCACTATTTTTGACTTTTCTGAGCCTGTCAAGTCCTTCTTTTGACCCATTTTGCCAAAGGAAAGGAAGTTGCCTAATAATTATGCACACCTGATATAGGATGTTGATGTCATTAGACCACACCCCTTCTCATTACAGAGATGCACATCATCTAATATGCTTAATTGGTAGTAGGCTTTCGAGCCTATACAGCTTGGAGTAAGACAACATGCATAAAGAGGATGATGTGGTCAAAATACTCATTTGCCTAATAATTCTGCACTCCCTGTATTAGGTATCGCTGCATCCGTAATGACTGGCTCTATAAATATATTACATGATCCACCACGTCTGATAAACACAGTAAAAAACTGTCAAATAAAAACTGTGTCAAAAAAAGCTATTTTTGTAACCTTACATCACAAAAAGTGCAACACCAAGCAATCAAAAAGGCATATGCCCCCAAAATAAAAAAAATCAAACCATCACCTCATCCCGCAAAAAATGAGACTCTACCTAAGACAATCGCCCAAAAGATAAAAACAACTATGACTCTCAGACTATGGAGACACTAAAATATGTTTTTTTTATTTAAAAAAATGCTATTATTGTGTTAAAGTGAAATAAAATAAAAAAGTAGACATATTAGGTATCGCCGCATCCATAACAACCATCTCTAAAAAAATAAATAAATCACATGCTCTAACCCCTCAGGTGAACACCATAAAAAAAGAAAATAAAAACTGTGCCAAAAAAGCCATTTTTGGTCACCTAACATCACAAAACAAGCAAACACCAAGCAATCAAAAAGGCGCATGCCCCAAAAAATAGTACCAATCAAACCGTCACCTCATATCGCAAAAAATGAGACCCTACCTAAGACAATCGGTCAAAAAATTAAAAAAAGCTATGGCTCTCAGACTATGGAGACACTACAACATCATTTTTTGGGTTTCAAAAATGTTTCAAAAATGCTATCACTGTGTAAAACTTAAGTAAATAAGAAAAAGTAAACATATTACTTATTGCCACGTCCGTAACGACCTGCTTTATAAAAATATCACATGACCTAACCCTTCAGGTGAATGCTGTAAAAATAAATAAATAAAAAATGTGCTAAAACAACCGATTTATTGGTCACCTTCCCCAATAAAGTGTAATAATGAATGATTAAAAAATCATATGTACCCAAAAATGCCCTTACAGCTGTTTAGGACCACATATGGGGTGTTTCTGTAAACCACAGAATCAGGGTAATAAATATTGAGTGTTGTTTGGCTGTTAACCCTCGATGTGTTAAAACAAAAATGGATTCAAATGGAAATTGTGCCAAAAAAATGAAATTTAGAAATGTCATCTTCATTTTCCTTTAATTCTTGTGGAATACCTAAAGGATTAACAAAATTTGTAAAATCAGTTTTGAGTAAGTTGATGAGTGTAGTTTCTACAATGGGGTAATTTATAAGTGGGGTTTCTATTATGCAAGCCCCACAAAGTGACTTCAGACCTGAACTGTTCCTTAAAAAGTGGGTTTTGCAATTTTTTAAAAAAGATTTAAGAATTGAGATGAGTCAGGGACAGGACTCATCTCAGGTTAATTTGCATATGTATCAAATCGTTTTTTTTTACACAATAAAAGCACAATACCTATGGGGACTGGGTATTGTGGATGTGCTAGCGGCCATCTAGCAACCCATGTCCTCAGCTATATACACAAAATCCAGGTGACGGGTTCCCTTTAACCGCCTCCGGACCACCTAACGCAGGATCGCGGTCCGGAGGTGGCAGTCTGAGGCACAGTCACGCAGGGATGCGTCATCTCGCGAGACGCGAGATGAGGCACACAGCCGGCCCGCGCATGCGCATCACGGGCCGGCAAAAGTTCGAGGGGGTTGCATCATCAGCCTGCCAGCCAATGATCGTGGCTGGCAGGCTGATGATTTTTAAAAAAACGAATCACAGGCCAGTTTACACTTTATATTTATAAATATAAAGTGTTAAATGGCTGCTGTGCTCCTCTGCTGACTCTTTTCGTCGGTTGGTCTCAGCAGAGGAGCACAGTTCACAGTGAGTACACTAGACACAACACTTAGCCCCCAGATCACCCCCATCACCCCAATTAACCCCTTGATCGCCTCTGTCAATCACCTAGTGAAAGGGAAAAAAGTGATCAGTGTAAACTGTCAATTTTTTTTTCACTGGTATTGACTGTTAGGTTTTAGGATAGTTTAGGCCCCTTGGTTAGGTAGTTAGCAATCGGTTAGCGCCCAGCCCACCGCACCGCAGTCACTGATTCGCTGATTAGCATATCTCTAATCAGCATTTGTACTTTTATAGTATCTGTAAGGGATCAAAACTGATCACAGTCAGATCTATAATAGTATTAGTGTCACCTTAGTTCGACCCTCCACCCAAAAAGCAGTGTTTGCCCGATCAGGCCTTATCGGTCGCCCACACGTGCGTTAACCCACGCCCGCCCCGCCGCAGTGACAAAAAATAATTATTTTTTTGATCACTGCACAATCACTTTCCAATCGCTGCGGCGTTAAAAAAATCAGTTTTTATATTTTTTATCAATCGCAGCGGCCTCCGGTACTTCGCTAGCCTCCCATTTGTAAGACAGGCTTGCTTTTTTTCTTGGGTAGTCTCAGGGAATACCCCCTAAATTTAGTAGTCTAAATGTCAAACAAGGGGTATTTTTCTGAAGAGGCCTACAGGATTCTGACCCAGTCGGATGAGGAATGGGAACCCTCATCTGACGAATCTAGCGGGTCAGAATATGAACCTGTAGAAAGCAGTGGCAGTCTGACCCAAAGTTCGGACGAGGAGGCTGAGGTCCCTGATAGCACCAGGTGTACCCGGCCCCGTGTTGCTAGACCACAGGTTGCGCAGGATCCGCTTCAAGGGCAGCAGAGTGGGGCTGGCGCTGTCAGATTACGTGGTGAGGCATACACCAGCAGCGCAGCCCACCCTGGACCTAGTACCAGCACTGCTGTACAATATGGTGAAGTGGCGAGCACCAGAAGGGCAGTTGAAGCTGGTACGGTGGCACGTGCAATAGTTACCCCGTCGCAGTCACCGCATAGACAGGCCCGTAGACCCCCTAGAGTCCCTGAGGTGCTGGCAAACCCTGATTGGCAGTCCCCAACTTCAGCCGCACCATTAGTTCCCCCTTTCACCGCCCAGTCTGGAGTTCGGGTTGAGACAGCTCAGATCGGTTCGGCCCTGGGATTTTTTTAGCTGTTCTTGACTGCGGAGCTCTTGGACATAGTCGTGGCAGAAACAAACCGGTATGCCACTCAATTTATATCCGCCAACCCGGGAAGCTTTTATGGCCAGCCTTTCCGGTGGAAACCCGTCCAAGTTTCCGAATTAAAAAAATTTCTGGGCCTTCTCCTCAACATGGGTCTAACCAAAAAGCATGAATTGCGGTCATATTGGTCCATGAACCCAATTCATCACATGCCCATGTTCTCTGCTGCCATGTCCAGGGCACGATTTGAGCCCATCCTGCGTTTCCTGCACTTTAGCGATAACACCACCTCCCGTCCCAGAGGCCACCCAGCTTTTGACCGGCTCCACAAAATTCGGCCCCTCATAGACCACTTCAACAACAAATTTGCAGATTTGTATACCCCTGAGCAAAACATCTGCGTAAACGAGTTCCTTATACATTTTACCGGGCGCCTTGGCTTCAAACAATACATCCCAAGCAAGCGCGCCCGGTATGGGGTCAAATTGTATAAGCTCTGTGAAAGGGCCACAGGCTATACCCACAAATTTCAGATCTATGAGGTGTAGGAGAGTACCTGGGGTGGTAGTAGACGGCAGGTACGTGCCACCGGGGGTCCTGGCACCGGTGGAGTAAGAGCCAGAAAAGTGCATATTGCAGCGGTTATGCTGTTAACACAGCGGATCCGGGCCGGCTCTTATTGGGAGCAGGCAGATATGCGGGCGGGTGCCTGTCTCCCCACGGTCCAGGCCAGGTTTTGCAGGGAAGGGTTAAAACCTGACCAGCAACAAGGGTGTGGTGTGCAATGTGAAGCTTCTGTGTTCTCTGGCTGTGAGAGTAAGAAGTGGAGGTGAGCTGGGCTGTGTGCTGAGGCCTGTGGAGGACTGTGCAGGATCCTGCAGCTGAAACCAGGAGGGATCCGTGTCCTGTGGCTAGAAGCAAGACCCATGGACTTACTTCACCAAGGAGAAAAAGGTGACATTACTCTTGGCTTTAAATAGACTTTGCTTTATGTGACTGAAACAGGCCTCAAGTAGCCTGCAGCAGGGACTTGCTGTGTTTGAACTATTATTTCGCTGTTGTGTGTGAGCACCCTCCCTATGAACTGCACCGTCTTTCACAAATATGCACCGTGTGAATAAACAAAGCATCGTGTTTTACACCAAGACCATTCTGTGTTGCCTCTATACTGCACTCGCTACCACTGCCTACCAGAGCGGATCCCCACAATTGGTAGCTTCAGAGGGCAAACGGCAGTGAGGCCGGAAATGGTGTTGTTTGGACTGTATGTCATATATTAAGCCGGCAAGTTTTGTGGCTCCAGATAAGATGGAGGAGGCCATTAGACACTTGGTGCAAAGTAATGAGGAGGCTACTCAGAGACATGAGGAAGCCCTGAGAGACCAGCGGCAATTGAATAGTCTAGTGGCCCAGCAACTGGCGACTATGCAGGAGTCCATGCGTGTGTTACAACAACAAGCCGTCCCGGGGGGGACCGCAGTCCTACCTGCTGCCCGGGATAAGGTGCGCTCAGCATTAAGAAAGATGGGCCCCGAAGAGGATATCGAGGCGTTCCTGATGGTCTTCGAACGCACTGCGGAACAGGAAAGGTTACCGGCAGAACAGTGGGCCGAAGTAGTGGCGCCATTTTTAGTGGGAGACGCACAAAAGGCCTACTTCGACCTCAGTCAGGAGGAAGCCAAAAGCTATAAGAGGCTGAAGGGGGAGGTGTTGGCTCGTCTTGGGGTTAATACCTATGTGCGTGCACATCGAGTCTACCGGTGGGCCTTCTCCGAGTCCCGGCCTGCTCGGTCCCAGGCCTATGACCTGTTACACCTGGTAAGAAAATGGCTGCAGCCTGAGACATTGAGCCCCTCGCAGATGGTGGAACGGGTGGTGGTTGATCGTTTGGTGCGCACACTGCCAAGGGCCATACAGCGCTGGGTTGGTCAGGGAGACCCCGGCAACCTGGATCAGTTAGTAAGCCTTGTCGAGAGGTATGTGGCAACCCAGGACTTGGTGCGGGACTCAACGCAGGCGCAGGAATCCCGTCGGGCTCCCTCTCAGGCTAGAGATCCGGAAAAAGGGACCCAACCACAAAGGGGGGGGGGGGAAGGCTAGTCCTACTCCAGGGAAGAGAGACCGGGGAGGGACCACGGGGATTCAATGTTGGCACTGCCACGGCCTGGGACATAGGGCAGCGAACTGTCCTCAAACACCTGAACCCATGGACTGCGGGTTCGCTCGCCGGTCCTCTTTCTTTGCCCGGCCTGTATGTACCGCGGATGCCAGGCCGACCACCGATATGCCACCTCTGTGCCAAGTCTTGGTCGATGGGCATCCGATTAATGCTTTGCTGGACTCTGGGAGCCTGGTGACCCTAGTGCATGAGTCCTTAGTGTCTGAGACACTCCCAGAGAAGCAAACCCTGTCCATTGTCTGTATCCATGGGGACCGCCGGGAGTACCCCACTGCCAGGGTTACCATGTCCGTGTTGGGCAAAGAGGTGCAGCATGTCGTCGGAGTGGGACGCCAAATCCCTTATGCCGCCATACTGGGAAGGGATTTTCCTTTGTTCTGGACTCTATGGAAGAGCAATATGCCTTCC
Organism: Bufo gargarizans; assembly: GCF_014858855.1. Taxonomy (NCBI): domain Eukaryota; kingdom Metazoa; phylum Chordata; class Amphibia; order Anura; family Bufonidae; genus Bufo; species Bufo gargarizans. Next base: position 276,265,329 of record NC_058080.1, read on the forward strand.
CTTAGGGACAGGCGACAATCGGGCCCAGTGCCCGAGGATCCCGATGCAGGGATACCAGCTGTAGGGGTCACCACATCACCCGTAGAGTGTCATCCCGATAGGTTTCCCCTAGAGGTGTTGGCAGGCGAATCCGTGGAAACCCCGTCCATCCCGGACCTGGAGGTATCCCGTGACACGTTCAGGACCGCCCAGCTCCAGGATCCGACATTATTACGGGCGAGGGAAGGGGTGACAGTGGTAAATGGGGTGGCTCAGCACCCAGGGGCCGACTCGGTGTTTCCCCATCTGGCTTTTAACCAGGACCTGCTGTATAGGGTGGACAAAGTGCAGCACGAGGTAGTGGAGCAGCTGGTGGTACCCCAGCCATACCGCCGTGTGGTACTGGACTTGGCCCACTCCCACGTGCTGGGAGGACATTTGGGCGTAAAAAAAAACCCAAGAGCGGATTCTGCAAAGGTTCTATTGGCCCGGGGTTTATGAGGAGGTCAAAAGGTTTTGCCAATCCTGTCCAGTGTGTCAGATGACGAGCCCCCAGCCCCACTATCGCAGTCCCCTAGTACCCATGCCCATCATCGAGGTCCCCTTCGAAAGAATAGGGATGGATCTGGTAGGCCCCATAAACAAGTCGGCCAGAGGGCACCAGCATATCTTGGTGGTCTTAGGCCCCTTTCACACGAGCGAATATTCTGCGCGGGTGCGATGCGTGAGTTGAACGCATTGCACCCGTACTGAATCCTGACCCATTCATTTCTATGGGGCTGTTCACATGAGCGGTGATTTTCACGCATCACTTATGCGTTGCGTGAAAATCGCAGCATGCTCTATTTTGTGTGTTTTTTCACGCAACGCAGGCCCCATAGAAGTGAATGGGGCTGCGTGAAAATCGCAAGCATCCGCAAGCAAGTGCGGATGCGGTGCGATTTTCACGCATGGGTTCTAGGTGACAGTCTATTCACTGTATTATTTTCCCTTATAACATGGTTATAAGGGAAAATAATAGCATTCTGACTACAGAATGCATAGTATAATAGTGCTGGAAGGGTTAAAAAAATAAAAAAGTTAACTCACCTTATCCTCTTGTTCGTGTAGTTCGTTCCCGGTCTGTTCTTTGCTAGCTGTGGGCTTGGGCTAAAGGACCTTTGATGACGTCAGATCACATGCTCCATCACCATGGTGATGGACCATGTGATTGGAGCATGTGATCTGACATCATCAAAGGTCCTTTAGCCAAAGCTAGCAAAGAACAGACTGGGAACGAACTACACGAACAAGAGGATAAGGTGAGTTAACTTTTTTATTTTTTTAACCCTTCCAGCACTATTATACTATGCATTCTGTAGTCAGAATGCTATTATTTTCCCTTATAACCATGTTATAAGGGAAAATAATACAATCTTCAGAACATCAATCCCAAGCCCGAACTTCTGTGAAGAAGTTCGTGTTTGGGTACCAAACATGCACGATTTTTCTCACGCGAGTGCAAAACGCATGACAATGTTTTGCACTCGCGCGGAAAAATTGCGCATTTTCCCGCAACGCACCCGCCTCTTATCCGGGCAAAAAACATGACGCCCGTGTGAAAGAGGCCTTAGACTATGCCACCAGATATCCTGAAGCGATCCCACTACGTCATACTTCTGCTAAGCTCATAGCTAAAGAACTCATGGGTATGTTCGCAAGGGTGGGGATTCCAAAAGAGATCCTGACCGACCAGGGGACGCCCTTCATGTCTAAGGTGACGAGGGAGCTCTGCAAGCTTTTAGGGGTTAAACGGTTGCACACGTCCGTATACCATCCTCAGACCGACGGACTAGTGGAACGCTTTAACAAAACCCTAAAAACTATGCTTAAAAGAACCGTAGCCAAAGACGGGAAGGATTGGGACCTGTTGCTGCCGTACGTATCGTTCGCAGTGCGAGAAGTGCCCCAGGCATCTACGGGATTCTCGCCCTTCGAGCTATTTTACGGTCGACGGCCAAGAGGGTTGCTGGACATCGCTAAAGAGGCGTGGGAGCAACAGCCCACCCCCCACAAGAGTATTATAGAGCATATAGAAAAGATGCAGGACCGTATAGAGACAGTCCTACCAATCGTCCGGGAACACATGGAAGCCGCCCAACTGGCACAGAGCCGGGTATACAACCGGAGTGCCCAGGTCCGGACATTTAACCCGGGTGACCGGGTACTGGTGCTAGTCCCCACCATTGACAGTAAGTTTTTGGCACGGTGGCAAGGTCCCTACGAGGTGAAAGAGAAGGTAGGGTCAGTAAATTACAAGATATCCTAGCCAGGCCAGTGGAAGCCAGAACAGGTATATCATGTAAATTTACTGAAATCGTGGAGAGATAGGGAGTGTCTCAATGGGGACAGCCCAAGCACTGTCTTGTCTGCGGGGAAGATCCCAGCTCCACCCGAGGTCCCGGAGGGCACCTCCGCGGTAAAGATAGCGGGTGGTCTGTCGACTAAACAAGCTCAGGAAGCCAAAGAGTTGGTGAGTCGAAATAGGGACGTATTCTCTGAGCTTCCTGGTCGAACTTCGGTAGTCCGACATGACATCGTCACCGAGCCCCACGTCAGGGTACGGTTAAAGCCGTATCGTGTACCGGAGGCCCGGCGACAGGCCATTTCAGAAGAAGTAAGGTCCATGTTGAGGTTAGGGGTGATTGAGGAGTCAAGGAGCGAGTGGGCCAGCCCCATAGTCCTCATCCCAAAACCTGACGGTACTCTGCGCTTCTGCAATGACTTTAGAAAGCTCAACGAAGTGTCGAAATTCGATGCCTACCCCATGCCCCGGGTAGACAAGCTCATAGAACGGCTAGGGAAAGCTCGCTATTTCTCAGTCCTCGACCTCACAAAAGGATATTGGCAGGTGCCTCTCACGGAGGCGGCAAAGGAGAAGACTGCCTTTGTCACCCCCGAGGGGTTATTTCAGTACCAAGTTTTGCCCTTTGGCCTACATGGCGCTCCAGCCACCTTCCAGCGATTGATGGACGTCATCCTACGGCCCCATCGTCCATATGCTTCGGCATATCTGGACAACATCATCGTGTTTAGCCAGGACTGGGAGAGTAACCTGCCCAAGGTACAGGCCGTAGTCGATTCACTTAGAAAAGCTGGACTGACGGCCAACCCAAAAAAGTGTTCGCTCGGGTTCGAGGAGGTCCGGTACCTGGGATATGTGATTGGGCGGGGAGTTGTCAAACCCCAGGTAGACAAGGTTGAGGCGATCAAGAGCTGGCCCAGACCTCTTACCACCAAGCAAGTACGTTCGTTCCTAGGGATGATAGGATATTACATGCGCTTTATCCCCAACTTTGCCACAGTAGCGGCCCCATTGACAAGACTTTTAAAGGGGAGGAAGACGGTGATGGTCCGCTGGGATGAGCAGGCGGAGGAGGCATTCTCCCGTTTGAAGTCGGCTCTGTGTGGGTCCCCGGTTTTGGTGACACCCGACTTCACACGGGAATTTGTCGTTCAGACGGACGCCTCTGGAGTGGGCCTAGGGGCAGTACTCTCTCAGGAAATCAGTGGGGAGGAACACCCTGTTGTCTTCCTGAGTTGCAAACTCACCCCAGCGGAAACCAGGTACAGTGTGGTAGAGAGAGAATGCCTGGCCATTAAGTGGGCCCTCGAGTCCCTTAGGTACTATCTGTTAGGGAGAAGGTTCCGTTTGGTGACCGACCATTCCCCTCTCCAGTGGATTAGCCGGGCCAAGGAGGGGAGTGCCCGGGTCACCAGATGGTTCTTGTCCCTCCAGAATTTTAAGTTCAGTGTCGAACACAGGGCAGGCCGCTTACAGGGGAATGCCGATGCCCTGTCCCGGATACACTGTTGTACATGTGTCCAACCCCTCAGGATTAAACAGGGTGTGCAACCCTTCAGGGTTGAACAAAGGGGGGGATATGTAGGAGAGTACCTGGGGTGGTAGTAGACGGCAGGTACGTGCCACCAGGGGTCCTGGCACCGGTGGAGTAAGAGCCAGAAAAGTGCATATTGCAGCGGTTATGCTGTTAACACAGCGGATCCGGGCCGGCTCTTATTGGGAGCAGGCAGATATGCGGGCGGGTGCCTGTCTCCCCACGGTCCAGGCCAGGTTTTGCAGGGAAGGGTTAAAACCTGACCAGCAACAAGGGTGTGGTGTGCAATGTGAAGCTTCTGTGTTCTCTGGCTGTGAGAGTAAGAAGTGGAGGTGAGCTGGGCTGTGTGCTGAGGCCTGTGGAGGACTGTGCAGGATCCTGCAGCTGAAACCAGGAGGGATCCGTGTCCTGTGGCTAGAAGCAAGACCCATGGACTTACTTCACCAAGGAGAAAAAGGTGACATTACTCCTGGCTTTAAATAGACTTTGCTTTATGTGACTGAAACAGGCCTCAAGTAGCCTGCAGCAGGGACTTGCTGTGTTTGAACTATTATTTCGCTGTTGTGTGTGAGCACCCTCCCTATGAACTGCACCGTCTTTCACTTGTATGCACCGTGTGAATAAACAAAGCATCGTGTTTTACACCAAGACCATTCTGTGTTGCCTCTATACTGCACTCGCTACCACTGCCTACTAGAGCGGATCCCCACAGAGGGTAAAGATCAGACCCTGGAGCCAGTCGGTTGCCCTGACTACCTGGGGAGCAGTGGGAAGACAGTCTGGGACTTGGTGTCACCCTTATTTGACAAGGGGTACCATCTTTATGTGGACAATTTCTACATAAGTGTGCCCCTCTTCAGGCATTTGTTTCTAGAACAGATTGGCTGCTGTGGCACCGCGCGACCTAGTCGCAGGGGCTTCCCCCAACGGCTCGTTACTACCCGTCTTGCAAGGGGAGGGAGGGATGCCTTGTGTAATGAAGAACTGCTCGCGGTGAAATGGAGAGACAAGCGTGACGTTTACATGCTCTCCTCCATTCACGCAGACACGACAATACAAATTGAATGAGCAACCAGTGTCATTGAAAAGCCCCTCTGTGTCCACGACTATAATTCGCTCATGGGAGAGGTGGACTTCAATGACCAGATGTTGGCTCCATATTTAGTTTCCCGATGCACCAGACGCTGGTATAAGAAGGTGTCTGTATATTTAATTCAATTGGCTGCATATAATAGTTTTGTTCTCTACAGTAAGGCTGGGAGAACAGGATCCTTCCTCAAATTTCAGGAAGAGATCATCGAGAACCTCCTGTATCCAGGAGGTTCCGTGGCCCCATCCACCAGTGTAGTGAGCCGTCTACACAAGCGACATTTCCCCAATGTCGTTGCTGGTACCTCAACCCAACCGTCACCCCGAAAAAGATGTTGTGTCTGTAGCAGGAGTGGAATAAGGCGTGATACCCGCTATTTCTGTCCTGACTGCCCTGACCACCCTGCCCTATGCTTAGGGGAGTGTTTCTGGAAGTACCACACACAGGTACACTTAGCATAGGGATCACATCTCACAGGACAGGTACACAGGTCTATTAGGGCCCATTCACACACAGCTGCTGCAAACCTCTCCTTTCACCTGGGCCCATTCACACACAGCTGCTGCAAACCTCTTACTTTCACCAGTAAGCAAAAGTTAACGTTATGTTCAAAAAGTTAAATAAAGTTTATATGTTCTGTTCAAAAGTTATTATAAAGTTAATAAATTTATTGCGTTGCGGCCTGTTTTTTCTTTTTTTTTTTACCTTCCAGGTGGACCAACCGATCGACTAGCTGCAGCACTGATGTGCATTCTGACAGAAGCATTGCGCTGCTGTCGGCGTATGCGGCGCTGCAAGACGAGATTTCTCCTCTGCAGTAAAAGATACGTTTGCCGAGGCATATGAGCTGAGGAGGCGGCGGTGTTCATATGCTTTGGCAAACACTTTGTAAATATAAAAAATAAATAAAAAATCCCGGCAATGATTTATTCATCCACATCGATTGATGTGAATGGAGAAATCGGGTTTGCCAGGGCATATGAGCTAAGTGGGTATGGATGTTGGGCGGAGCTCCTATGTCCTGGCAGACGCCTTTCCCCTTTTTTGGGCAGAGATTTTTTTCATCCACATTGATCGATGCGAATGAAGAAATCTGTGCCGTTCATTTTTTCTTTCAGCCCAGAGGCTGAACGAAAAAAAAATAATCACATTACCCGTATGCTCAATATAAGGCCTCATGCACACAACCGTTTTTTTTAAGGTCCGCAAAAACGGGGTCCGTAGGTCCGTGATCCGTGACCATTTTTTCGTCCGTGGGTCTTCCTTGATTTTTGGAGGATCCACGGACATGAAAAATGAAAAAAATATCAAAGTCAAGTTTGCCATTGAAATGATAGGAAAAAACGGACACGGATCACGGACACGGATGACAATCTTGTGTGCATCCGTGATTTTTCACGGACCCATTGACTTGAATGGGTCTGTGAACCGTTGGCCATAAAAAAAATAGGACAGGTCTTATCTTTTTCACGGCCAGGAAACGGATCACGGATGCGGCTGCCAAACGGTGCATTTTCCGATTTTTCCACGGACCAATTGAAAGTCAATGGGTCCGCAAAAAAAAACGGAAAACGGCACAACGGCCACGGATGCACACAACGGTCGTGTGCATGAGGCCTAAGGAGAATAGCAGAAACTCCTAATGCTGGCCATACATGTAATGATTGCGGAGACCCTTAAATGCCAGGGCAGTGCAAACACCCCACAAATGACCCCATTTTGGAAAGAAGACACCCCAAGGTATTCGTTGAGGGGCATATTGAGTCCATGAAAGATTGAAATTTTTGTCTCAAGTTAGCGGAAAGGGAGACTTTGTGAGAAAAAATATATATAAAAAATCAATTTCCGCTAACTTGTGCCCAAAAAATTATTTTTCTATGAACTCGCCATGCCCCTCATTGAATACCTTGGGGTGTCTTCTTTCCAAAATGGGGTCACATGTGGGGTATTTACACTGCCCTGGCTTTTTAGGGGCCCTAAAGCGTGAGAAGAAGTCTGGGATCCAAATGTCTAAAAATGCCCTCCTAAAAGGAATTTGGGCCCCTTTGCGCATCTAGGCTACAAAAAAGAGTCACACATGTGGTATCGCCGTACTCAGGAGAAGTTGGGGAATGTGTTTTGGGGTGTCATTTTACATATACCCATGCTGGGTGAGATAAATATCTCAGTCAAATGCCAACTTTGTATAAAAAAATGGGAAAAGTTGTCTTTTGCCGAGATATTTATCTCACCCAGCATGGGTATATGTAAAATGACACCCAAAAACACATTCCCCAACTTCTCCTGAGTACGGCGATACCACTTGTGTGACACTTTTTTGCAGCCTAGGTGGGCAAATTGGCCCACATTCCAAAGAGCACCTTTCGGATTTCGCAGGGCTTTTTTTTTTTACAGATTTTGATTTCAAACTACTTCTCACGCATTTGGGCCCCTAAAAGGCCAGGGCAGTATAACTACCCCACAAGTGACCCCATTTTGGAAAGAAGACACCCCAAGGTATTCCGTGAGGGGCATGGCGAGTTCATAAAATTTTTTTAATTTTTGTCACAAGTTAGCGGAAAATGATGATTTTTAGTTTTCCTAACAAAGTCTCATATTCCACTAACTTGTGACAAAAAAATAAAAACTTCCATGACCTCACTATGCCCATCACAAAATACCTTGGGGTGTCTTCTTTCCAAAATGGGGTCACTTGTAGGGTAGTTATACTGCCCTGGCATTTTAGGGGCCCAAATGTGTGCGAAGTAGTTTGAAATCAAAATCAGTAAAAAATGGCCTGTGAAATCCGAAAGGTGCTCTTTGGAATGTGGGCCCCTTTGCCCACCTAGGCTGCAAAAAAGTGTCACACATGTGGCATCGCCGTACTCAGGAGAAGTTGGGTAATGTGTTTTGGGGTGTCATTTTACATATACCCATGCTGGGTGAGATAAATATCTTGGTCAAATGCCAACTTTATATAAAAAAAATGGGAAAAGTTGTCTTTTGCCGAGACACCCCAAGGTATTTCGTGATGGGCATAGTGAGTTCATGGAAGTTTATTATTTTTTGTCACAAGTTAGTGGAATATGAGACTTTGTAAGGAAAAAAATAAAATCATCATTTTCCGCTAACGTGTGACAAAAATTAAAAAAATTGATGCACTCGCTATGCCCCTCACGGAATACCTTGGGGTGTCTTCTTTCCAAAATGCCCATCAGCAAATACCTTAGGGTGTCTACTTTCCGAAATGGGGTCATTTGTGGGGTTTTTCTACTGTCTGGGCATTGTAGAACCTCAGAAAACATGACAGGTGCTCAGAAAGTCAGAGCTGCTTCAAACAGCGGAAATTCACATTTTTGTACCATAGTTTGTAAACGCTATAACTTTTACCCAAACCATTTTTTTTTTTTTTTTACCCAAACATTTTTTTTTTATCAAAGGCATGTAGAACAATAAATTTAGTGAAAAATTTATATATGGATGTCGTTTTTAAAAAAAAAAATTACAACTGAAAGTGAAATTTCGTTAAATTTTGATTAATAACAAAAAAAGTAAACATGTCATCAGCAATGAAATACCACCAAATGAAAGCTCTATTAGTGAGAAGAAAGGGTGGTAAAATTAATTTGGGTGGTAAGTTGCATGACCGAGCAATAAACGGTGAAAGTAGTGTACTGCAGAATTGTAAAAAGTGGTCTGGTCATTAAGGGTGTTTAAAGGGACACTGACAGGCCTTCTGAGCATAATTAGATCTTTATATGCCTTCCTAGGTCTTATAATAAGTTTCCAATTCATATAAGTATTATCCCTGTGCGCATTGTAAAACGTGAAAAATAATCTTTATAATCACCTGTCCTTTCTGCCCAAGGGGCGTTCTTTGTGCCGCATTTGTGCCCAGCCGCGCCCCAACTGCCGTAGCCTTAGACACGCCCATCTCATTAGAATTCACTTTGCTGGGTGGTATTTTCCTGTCCCTGACATTCGGAGATCCCGCGCATGCCCAATACGAAGTTACGGTCATCGGCCTCAATAGGGGACGCAGGCGCAATGTGATCCCGGCGAGCGAGGGTGCCGGGCGCATGCTCAGGATCTCCGAATGTCAGGGACAGGAAAATACTGCCCAGCGAAGTGAATACTAATGAGATGGGCGTGTCTAAGGATCCGGCAGTTGGGGTGTGGCTGGTCACAAATGCGGCCCAAAGAACGCCCCTTGGGCAGAAAGGACAGGTGATTATAAAGATTATTTTTCACGTTTTACAATGCGCACAGGGATAATATTTATATGAATTGGGAACTTATTATAAGACCTAGGGGGGGCATATAAAGAGCTAATTATGCTCAGAAGGCCTGTCAGTGTCCCTTTAAGCTAGGGGGGCTGAGGTGGTTAAGTAATAAATATTTTATGAGGAATCACTTTCTGTATTAAATCTAGAGAAATTATATTTTGCACATTTTTGGTAAATTTGGGATTTTTTCATAAATAAAGGTTAACTATATTGACTCAAATGTATGCATGTCATGAAGTACAATGTGTCACAAGAAAATCTCAGAATGGCTTGGATAAGTAAAAGCGTTCCAAAATGATTACCACATAAAGTGACACATGTCAGATTAGCAAAACATGGCCTGGGCAGAAGGTTGAAAACTGGCCCGGGGTAAAAGGGGTTAAAAGTCCTCATGCAGCTTTGGAAATATAAAAAAGTTATGGGTGTCAGAATGTGATGATTTTTTAAAAGTAGTAAAACATAACAAAAACAATATAAATTTGGCATCTTTGTGATTGTACTGACCCACAGAATAATATGTGGTAAAACTAAAATAAAAAAAACACGTTTTTTTTTCAGTTTCACACCACAAATTATTTTTACACGATATGGTAAATTAAATGCGGCCATTAAACAAATACAACTTGTCCTGCACAAAAATAGCCCACATCCAGTCACGTGAACAGAAAAATAAAAAAAATGTATGGCTTTTGAAAAGCAGGGAGAGAGAAAAATGTGATTGGGTCCTGAAGGGGTTAATGTTTAGCACCTGTTGTGTATCTTAAAGGGCGATTCCCATCATAGACAATAAGGGCATATCGCTAGGATCCACCTCTCGGACCCACACCTACAACGAGAAAAGAAACAGGGAGAGTTGTGGCTGGAGGACCATGGGTTTCCCCCACCAATCGCTGCTCCCTGCAAGTGAATGGGAGCGCATTGTGAATACGTGGCCCCCGCTCCCATTTACTTCTATGGGGCCGAAGGAAATAGCCAAGCTATTTTTGGTGGCCCCATAGAAATTAATGGAGGACAGCTGCGCATGCGCAGTGCACCCTCCACAACTTTCCCCGCTCCTTTCCTTTATTGCGGTATGCAATAAAATATATGTAACCGACACACACAGTTCCACTGAGTTACCACTGAATAGGGACATGCACTATAAACCAGCATATAAAGAATCCACTAAATAACATGAAGCAAATGTAAGGTAAGGTAAGACCACTAAAAATGGAGACAGACCATGATAAGGTCAGATATCAAGAGCCATCAACAGCTGGTGCAGTGGACCTGGAAACATGAGAAGCGCCCAATGTGTATCGCCAGAGCAATCCGGCTTCCTCAGGGGTAAAGAGCTGTATGTTGGAGTATCACATAATATAGGATAGTAATTGAGGTGCAATTATATTCACCTGTGCAGCAGGAATTATATGGGCGGTGTGGAAGCATGTCAAACAGTGCAAATACGGAAACCGGAAGTGTGGAAATCACATGATCAGCAGGTGGAACGCATATGCGTTCCACCGGCCCAATCACAGCCGCCCATCACAAATGGGCGAAAAGGACAGTGGAGTCTAACACAATGGAATCAACATATATTTATTTGGGAGATATAGGGAGCAGTGAGGACACATGAGGCAGCAGCAGCAGCGATACCAGCCAAGCTGGTGAGCGAATGGAGGCGATGATCGATGACATGAAATGGAATGCCACAGTGGAACGCATGGTGGAACGCATAGTGCGCTCCACAGGGAATAGTGGAACGCACGATGCGTTCAACACACGGGTAGGAGAGCCGGGGGCAGCCCACCATACTAGAGGGGATGGAGAAGGGCATGCTAGACAATAAGGGCAGTTTTGTAAACAAAATATAGCTGTTATGCATGCATTTGGGACAGTGAGTGTTGATAATACAAAGGCACTAATAATGAAGCAGATATATATCTATATGGATATAAATATGCGTATATATGCACAAGGTGTCAGAAATTGAACAGTTAATACATGATTCGCATCATGTATACAATACACAAAATAATCATAAATAAATAAATGTACTCATATCATTACTAATAATACCAATGTGAATGCCTACAAGGAGATACAAGTTATTGATAATAAACAAACCTATATGTGCATGAAATGACCAGTGCCGGATGGGTGCCAGTGTATAGCACATGCAAGCAAATGCAAACATCAACACTGTCCCCAAACGGCACAGTGCAAATATATATGTGCGTAAATCAAGTACCTCCTAGTTCGCCCCCAGTATTGGTGCCCAGACACCACAGAGCATGTTTGCCCAATATGGTGTATACCCTACTGCACGTGGGGTGGCAACATACCGTAAAACCCCAGGTGAAAGAATAGATGGCCACCCACAAGGTTCATATAGGAACCCCAAATTCAGGTATTATAGAAGCCAGTGAACGTGAGTTCTTCATTTAGTCCATGAGGGGCCACTGTGTCCAGATTGAAAATCCATTTGGACTCCAAACGTAGCAACTGGGAAGTGGCCGACCCTCCCCTCAATTTCATGCGCACCAAATCAAGGCCCGCAATCCTGAGTCCAGAGGTTATGCATTGGTGACAGTCCAGAAAGTGCGCAGCGACTGAAGTGAACGGTTTCTTGGCTTGAATCCGGTCACGACGGGCCAAGGCAATATTTGATAGATGCTGTTGAATACGTTTCCCTACTTCCTGGCCGATCTGGCCCACATATTTTTCCACATTCACAAATGAGTGCGTAAATCACATTCCTTGTTCAGCAGTTGATGTAATGACCCAGAGATATCACGGCCGGGTGCCTGCAGGTGGAAAAGGAGTCAGTACAAACAGTGGTGTATCTTGGTTTTGTGCTGCCCTAGGCGAGACTAAACTCGGGCACCCCCTAATATAAATTTGACCCAGAGATATCACAGCTGGGTGCCTGCAGGTGGAAAAGGAGTCAGTACAAACAGTGGTGTATCTTGGTTTTGTGCTGCCCTAGGCGAGACTAAACTCGGGCACCCCCTAATATAAATTTAAACCACCCCTTCCTGTGAAGACCAAACCCCTTCCTCTGTAAACCCCAACCCTTCCTCTTTAGGCTCCACCCTTTCCTGTTAGAGCTAAAGATAGTTCAGTATTAACCCCTCTCTAAATCTCCCCCCTCTAACCACCCAACGGGTCCCGACCCCCTTACCCCATAAAACAACTAAGTAATTGATTTTTTTGTGAATTACTGTCATTTAAGTACTTACAGTTTTTGAAGACAGCAGGCTTAGGGATCAGTGCATTAGTGGCCGGGGCCTGGCCTCAGTGTTCACAGTGACCATGTGCAGGATCTGTTCTGCACCTCCATGTGACATCACGACGGCAACGCACGGACGCAAAAGGCAGGGGAGGTCGGGAGGAAGTCAGGAGGAGGAGGAAGTAGGTCGGACAGGGGTAAAAAAAAATATTTTGCATATTGTGTAACTATCACTAAGCAAACAAGGCATTTTGCCGCCCCATTGGCAAGTGCCGCCCTAGGCAAATGCCTTGTTTGCCTCGTTATAGATACACCCCTGAGTATAAATCATGTATTGACAGATGTTGCAGTTCCCGCACGGGTATGTCCCACGCAGTCTGATACCCCTCCCCAACCCCTGTGTAGGCCTCTGGAAATGACTACGTACCAGTTTGTCCCATAGGTTTGGGGCTCTGCGTGCAATAATCTTTGGACTTGAATTGACGTATCCGCTCAGCATAATGCTGTCAGTTACCCAATCAACTGCATACTGCCAGAAAATAGCTAATGAGCGTTCCTATCAAGGCTTGTTAGCGATCATCTGGCTGAGAATCGTGTAAAGAGACCTTTAAGGGGTTATCCAACCCCTATAATGCCCCTCATATAGGTTATACTTACCCCTCTCACCGGCACCTGAGTCACTCCTGATCCCTGCACGGCCGCCGCTGCATCTCCCCGTCGCACGGATCAAAACATCCGGCGAGGGGTGGTGGGGAAGCAGCAAATAGCAGGCCGCAATTGGACCTAGCCTCCCTAGCATCACGGGTGAGGCTAGGGAGGCTGGTTCCTGTTGCAGCCTGCTATTGGCTGCTCCCCCGTCGCCAGATGTTTTGATCCACGTGGCGGTCATGTGGGCATCAGGAGCGATGCAGGTGTCGGGGAGCGGGGTAAGTATTACCTATTTTGCGGTGCCCGGGCATTTTGGGGGGCATTATAGAGTTTGGATAACTCCTTTAACCCTGCCTTGTTAAAAAAAATAGGCTTAAATATAATAAATATATTGAAGGTCAGAGGGGAACTGATAAGCTATGACTTCACCTGTTGTGAATGGTTGATTCTGTGTTATCTATATAGAGATGCTACTTGTCATCAGGCTTGGACTGGCCCACAAGGGAACAGGGGAATCTCCTGGTGGGTCCCTGAGAATGATGGGCCCCCTGTCCACCAGCACAGCATCTCAAATAACCTATATCAATAGGGTAGACTATATTTTTTTTTTTATTAGACGCATCAGAAGGTTAAGATGGCCTGTAGTAATAGAGGAAGGCCAGCCAGTATCCTCTCTTCCCTAGGACCCACCTTTTGAAGTTGTTGCAGACACCTCCATAATCAATCATCTTATAGCGTCTTGTTGCTGTCTGTCTCTGTGTGGGCAGGTAATATTTGCATGTCGCTGTACAGTGGGCTCCCTGAATGAATTTTACTGGTGGGCCCTAGGCATCCGAGTCTAACACTGCTTGTCATTGTAATTCTGTCTGTGGTGATAATGGCTAATAAGTTACCTGTACCCCTTCCTGACACTGTGATTTTCCGTTTCTGTGTTTTCGTTTTTTGCTCCCTGCATTCGCAGAACCATAACTTTTTTATTTTTCTGTTCACATAGCCATATTAGGGTTTGTTATTTGCGGGACAAGTTGTACTTTCTAATGTCACCATTTAATATGGCATACAATATAGTGGGAAGCAATTCCGCCACAGTTTTATGTTTTGTTTTTGTTTGCTACTGCGTTCTCTATGTAGAAAACTGACTTTTGCTCTTCATTCTTCCGGTCAGTACAAATGTTGCAAAACTAGATATTTTTTTTTTATCACCATATTCTGATCCCTATAACTTTGTTATAGTTATGTTCTAAGGAGATGTGTGGGGGCTCATTTTTTGCGGGACAATCTGTAGTTTTTAATAATACCATTGTGGGGTGTGTATGACTTTTTTGGTCACTTTTTATTCAATTTTTTTCAGAGATAAAATGATGAAAAAACTGCGAATCGGCCATTTTTTTCCCGTTACGCCATTCACTGTGTGGGCTAACTTTTTAATATTTTAATAGTATGGGTATTTTTTCCAGTTACAAAGCAAGGGTTAACAGCCAAACAAAACTCAATATTTATTGCCCTGATTCTGTGGTTTACAGAAACACCCCTTATGTGTTCGTAAACTGCTGTACGGGCACACGGCAGGGCGCAGAAGGAAAGGAATGCCATACAGTTTTTGGAAGGCAGATTTTGCTGGACTGGTTTTTTTTTATACCATGTCCCATTTGAAGCCCCTCTGATGCACCCCTATAGTAGAAACTTAAAAAAGTGACCCCATTTTAGAAACTACACCCCTTAAGGTATACAAAACTGATTTTACAAACTTTGCTAACCCTTTAGGTGTTCCATAAGAATTAATGGAAAATAGAGATAAAATTTTAAAATTTAACTTTTTGGGCAGATTTTCCATTTTAATAATTTTTTTCCAGTTACAAATCAAGGGTTAACAGCCAAACAAAACTCAATATTTATGGCCCTGATTCTGTAGTTTACAGAAACACCCCATATGTGGTTGTAAACTGCTGTACGGGCACACGGCAGGGTACAGAAGGAAAGGAATGCCATACGGTTTTTGGAAGGCAAATTTTGCTGGACTGTTTTTTTGACACCAAGTCCCATTTGAAGCCCCCTGATGCACCCCTAGAGTAGAAACAGGACCCCATTTTGGAAACTACGGGATAGGGTAGCAGTTTTATTGGTACTATTTTAGGGTACATATGATTTTTGGTTGCTCTATATTACACTTTTTGTGAGGCAAGGTAACAAGAAATAGCTGTTTTGGCACCGTTTTTATATTTTATGTTATTTACAACATTCATCTGACAGGTTAGATCATGTGATATTTTTATAGAGCAGGTTATTACGGATGCGGCGATACCTAATATATATACTTTTTTTATTTATGTAAGTTTTACACAATTATTTCATTTTTGAAACAAAAAAATCATGTTTTAGTGTCTCCACAGTCCGAGAGCCATAGTTTTTTCAGTTTTTGGGCGATTATCTTGGGTAGGGTATAATTTTTGCGGGTTGAGATGATGGTTTGATTGTCACTATTTCGGGGTGCATATGACTTTTTGATCGCTTGCTATTACACTTTTTGTGATGTAAGGTGCCAAAAAATGTCTTTTTTTACACTTTTTTTTTACGGTATTCACCTGAGGGGATAGGTAATGTGATATTTTTATAGTGCAGGTTATTACGAATGCAGCGATACCTAATATGCGTAGTGCATTTTTTTTTTTTAATCAGTGATAAGTGTGTTTTTTTATTTTTATTTTTCACTTCTTTTTTTTTTTACCCAGACCCACTTGGTTCTTAGAGATCCAGTGGGTCTTATGTCTGTATAATACAGTACAGTACACTATATAGTGTACTGTACTGTATTTTCACTTTACACTTAGTCTGATCAGACTTCTGCCTGCAGCGGGTGATGGGGAGGAAGGGGGGCCCCCTCCCTCTGTGATCCCGTCAAGAATCGGGGGATGAAATGGCACAGCAGCCCCCGAAGGGACCACCCTCAGCATTGTCCCAGGGTGCCTGCTGATTGATTTCAGCAGGCACCCAGTTCCGATCACCGCCTGCCGCACGGCGATGATCAGAAATACACATGACGTACCGCTACGTTATGTGTCCTTAAAGGGCTTCTGTCACCCCACTAAAGTGATTTTTTTTTTGGGGCTAGTGAAATTAGTTATATTGCGATATATGACGATATAATTGTGTTACTTACTTTGATCCAGCAGTTTCTGCAAAAAACGAAGTTTTATAATATGTAAATTCGGTCTCTACCAGCAAGTAGGGCGGCTACTTGCTGGTAGCTGCTGCAGAAAACCGCCCCCTCGTCGTGTTGATTGACAGGGCCAGCCGGGATCTCCTCCTCCGGCCAGCCCTGTCAGCATTTCAAAAATCGCGCGCCTGTGTTGATTCGGCGCAGGCGCTCTGAGATGAGGAGGCTCGTCTCCTCAGAACTCCCTCAGTGCGCCTGCGCCGATGACATCACCGAAATAGAAGACGTCATCGGCGCAGGCGCACTGAGGGAGTGCTGAGGAGACGAGCCTCCTCATCTCAGAGCGCCTGCGCCGAATCAACACAGGCGCGCGATTTTTGAGAAAGGCTCATGTGAGAGCCGAAACGTCGCTTGTGCCACCTATGGGTGAATAAACCTTTTTTTCACTGAAGATCTTTGGGAGTGCAGTCCGTTTTTCTATCTTTGACTCTGGATCTGTATAGAAACATAAAGAAACATAGAATGTGTTGGCAGATAAGAACCATTTGGCCCATCTAGTCTGCCCAATATACTGAATACTATGGATAGCCCCTGGCCCTATCTTATATGAAGGATGGCCTTATGTCTATCCCATGCATGCTTAAACTCCTTCACTGTATTTGCTGCTGCCACTTCTGCAGGAAGGCTATTCCATGCATCCACTACTCTCTCAGTAAAGTAATACTTCCTGATATTACTTTTAAACCTTTGCCCCTCTAATTTAAAACTATGTAGCAGTTTTTCTTCTTTTAAATATTCTCTCCTCTTTTACCTTGTCAATTCCCTCTATGTATTTAAAAGTTTCTATCATCCCCTCTGTCTTGTCTTTCTTCCAAGCTATACATGTTAAAGTCCATTAGGCCTCTTTCAGACGGGCGAGATTTCCGCGTGGGTTCGATGCGTGAGGTGAACGCATTGTACCCGCAATGAATCCGGACCCATTCATTTCTATGAGGCTGTGCAGATGAGCGGTGATTTTCGCGCATTACTTGTGCATTGCGTAAAAATCGCAGCATGCTCCTCTTTGTCCGTTATCCACGCAACGCAGACCCCACAGAAGTGAATGGGGCTGCGTGAAAATCGCAAGCATCCACAAGCAAGTACGGATGCGGTGCGATTTTCACGCACTGTTGCTAGGAGACGATCGGGATGGAGACCCGATCATTATTATTTTCCCTTATAACATGGTTATAAGGGAAATTAATAGCATTCTTAATACAGAATGCATAGTACAATAGGGCTGGAGGGGTTAAAAAAAAATGAAAAAATATTTAACTCACCTTAATCCACTTCTCTTCTGTCTTCATCTTTGCTGTGCAGTAGGAAAAGGACCTGTGGTGACGTCACTGCGCTCAACACATGGTCCTTCACATGATCCATCATTATGGTAAAAGATCGTGTGATGAACCATGTGTTGAGCGCAGTGACGTCATCAAAGGTCCTATTCCTCAAAGAAGAAGACAGAAGAGAACTGCGCGAACAAGTGGATTAAGGTGAAATTTTTTTTCTTTTTTAACCCCTCCAGCCCTATTGTACTATGCATTCTGTATTAAGAATGCTATTATTTTCCCTTATAACCATGTTATAAGGGAAAATGATACAATCTACACAACACCTAACCCAAACTCGAACTTCTGTGAAGAATTTCGGATTTAGGTACCAAACATGCCGATTTTTCTCACGCGTGTGCAAAACGCATTACAATGTTTTGCACTTGCGGGGAAAAATCATGCATTTTCCCGAAACACACCCGCATCTTATCCGGCCAAAAAAACATGATGCCTGTGTGAAAGATGCCTTAATCTTTCCTGGTAAGTTTTATCCTGCTACTAGTTTAGTAGCTCTTCTCTGAACTCTCTCCAAAATATCAATATCCTTCTGGAGATATGGTCTCCAGTACTGAGCACAATACTCCAAATAAGGTCTCACTAGTGCTCTGTAGAGCGGCATGAGCACCTCCCTCTTTCTACTGGTAATGACTCTCCCTATACACCCAAGCATTCTGCTAGCATTTCCTGCTGCTCTATGACATTGTCTGCCTACCTTTAAGTCTTCTGAAATAATGACCCCTACATCCCTTTCCTCAGATACTGAGGTTAGGACTGTATCACTGATTTTATATTCTGCTCTTGGGTTTTTATGCCCCAGGTGCATTTTCTTGCACTTATCAACATTACATTTTAGTTGCCAGATTTTTGACTATTCCTCTAGTTTTCCTAAATACTTTTCCATTTGGTGTATCCCTCCAGGAACATCAACCCTGTTACAAATGTTTGTGTCATCAGCAAAAAGACACACCTTACCATCGAGGCCTTCTGCAATTTCGCTGATAAAGATATTAAACAATATGGGTCCCAGAACAGATCCCTGAGGTACCCCACTTGTAACAAGACCTTGGTCTGAATATACTCCATTGACTACAACCCTCTGTTGCCTGTCCCTCAGCCACTGCCTAATCCATTCAACAATATTGGAGTCCAAGCCCAAATACTTAAATTTATTGATAAGCCTTCTATGTGGGACAGTATCAAAAGCCTTACTAAAGTCTAGATAAGCGATTTCTACTGTACCTCTGCCATCTATTATTTTAGTCACCCAATCAAAAAAATCTATAAGATTAGTTTGATATGCTCTCCGTGAAGTAAACCCATGCTGTCTTTCATCTTTCAATCCATGGGATTTTAGATGTTCCACAATCCTCTCCTTAAAGGGATTCTGTCATCAAGATTTTCAATATGGAGCTGTTCATATCATCCTCTCAGTCTCCATTATCTAATTAAAAATATACTAGTTTTACCCCCACCTGTCCTCTCATTTTGGATAAAAATCGGTTTTATTAATATGCTAATTACCTTACTAGCGTGCCCAAAGGGCTGTCCCTCCGGCAGTTTGTGCCCAGCCGCGCCCCTTATCTCGTAGCCCAGCGCCGCCCCACTGCTAATTATGCACTCCTCTCATCGCTGATGGTGCGCCGTAATCTCGCGCATGTACCCTAAATCCACTGGTTAGCGCCCGCGTGGTGTCCTGGCAGCAGCCTCAGCGAACGAAGCGCGCATGCACCGGCTGTCTGCACACTTCGCCCGTGGGCGCTGACCAGTGGATTTAGGGCGCATGCGCAAGATTACGGCGCAACATCGGCGATGAGAGGAGTGCATAATTAGCAGTGGGGCGGCGCTGGGGTACGAGATAAGGGGCGCGGCTGGGCACAAACGGCAGGGGGGCAGCCCCTTTGGCATGTTAGTAAGGCAATTAGCATATTAATAAAACCGATTTTTATCCAAATAAGAGGACAGGTGGGGGGTAAAACTAGTATATTTTTAATTAGATAATAGAGACTGAGAGGATGATATGAACAGCTCCATATCGAACATTTTGATGACAGAATCCCTTTAAGTATGGTTCCCATTAATATCCCCACTATTGATGTCAGGCTTACTGGCCTATAGTTGCCCGATTCCTCCCTACTACCTTTCTTGTGAATGGGCACAACATTTGCTCATTTCAAATCTTCTGGGACGACTCCTGTTGCCAGTGATTGGTTAAATAAATCTGGTAATGATTTTGCTAGTTCACCACTAAGCTATTTTAATAGCTTTGGGTGTATCCCATCAGGCCCCTGTGACTTATTTGTATTAATTTTAGACAGCTGACTTAGAACCTCTTCCTCTGTAAAGACACATGCATCAAAAGATTAATTAGTCTTCCTTCCTAACTGAGGTCCTTTTCCTTTATTTTCCTTTGTAAAAACTGAACAGAAGTATTCATTGAGGCAGTCAGCTAGCTCTTTGTCTTCTTTCATATACCTTCCTTCTTTTGTTTTTAATTTGGTAATTCCTTGTTTTAGTTTCCTTTTTTCATTTATGTATCTGAAGAATGTCTTATCGCCTTTTTTCACTGACTGAGCTAATTTATCTTCTGCCTGTGCTTTAGAAGCTCTTATAACTTGTTTGGCCTCTCTCTGCCTAATCTTATAAATTTGCCTGTCATCCTCGTTTTTTTTATTTTTATAATTACTAAATGCTATCTTTTTGTTTTTAATGATTTTGGCCACTTCTGCTGAGTCTCTTTCTTTTTTTGCTTTTACTGACAAGCCTAATGCAATTATCTGTTGCCTTCAATAGTGCTACTTTTAAGTAGTCCCATTTCTCCTGGACTCCATTGAAACTGTTCCAATCTGATAGGGACTCGTATACCACTAATCTAATTTTAGAAGTTTTTCTAAAAACAAAAACTTTTGTTTTCGTGTGGTGTGACTCAGTCACTGTACTTATAGTAAACCCTGACTGGTGATCACTAGATCCCAAGCTTTCCCCTACAGTAATATCAGATACCAAATTCCCATTTGTGAATGCTAAATCTAAAATGGCCTCCTTCCGGGTTGGCTACTCAACTACTTGCTGTAGAGATAATCCTAGTAGGGAATTTAGAATATCTGGCAGAACTAGCTATTTTGGTTTTCCAATCTTTTCAGGAAGATTAAAGTCTCCCATAATGATAACTTCCCCTTTCAATGTCATTTTAGCTATTTCCTCAACTAGTAGATCATCTAATTCTTTGACTTGGCTAGGTGATCTACATATCACACCTACACGAGTTACCTTATGATTATTAAGCTGCAAGGTAACCCAAACTGACTCTAAATTGGTCTCGCTAACTTGTATTAAATTAGATTTTATGCTATCTTTCACATACAGAGGCCACCCCTCCCCCTTTCTTGCCCTTCTCTGTCTTTCTTATATAGAGAGAACCCTGGTATTGTTATATCCCAGTCATTACTCCCATTGAACCATGTCTTTGTAACAGCCACTAAAGAAATGTACAGCCAAAAATTCAAGTCATCAAATAAACAAGTTATGGAGCTGGAACAGTCTGGCTGCATCCAAGGGCCTCCTCTATGCATTACATCTGTGTCAGCTAAAACCCCAGTGTACAATTCATAGTCCAAGGAGTCAGTCATTTCGCACACATTGTCGGTTTTGTAATCTTTACACTACATATTCAGTAACAGTGCGTAAGTGGTGCCTCACTGGTGGCGGGACCGTGGGAGCGCACATAGGACAGTGCCTTTTCCTATAGTGTGCAAGCACAACCACTGCTGCTGAATTGCAGGGTGGTCTGTTACCATGGAAACAATCAGTATATAATGTGATGGAAAAATGAATCCAGCCAGCAGAGGAGACAGTATGGATAATAATGATACAATAGTAAGTGCCTTGTATTCACTTTCTCTACATGATAAATGCTATTTGCTGAAGTGGCACAGCCCCTTTAATTTCAGACCTAGTCACTACAGTGGAGCTTCTGCTGTACAAAAGTTGAAAATTTTGGCGCACATTGCACTAGGAATCTACTCCTGCTCCCCTACGTTTTCAGATTGATAAATACAGTGATAAATTGTCATAATTTTTACATATATTTCAGGATATAATTTAATATTTCAGACATGCAACCAAGAGAAAGCAGATGTTTTATAGACTGTCCCAGTACAAGAAGTAGAATAACTAATATCATTAAAGGGGTTGTGTCACTTCAGCAAATGGCATCTATTATGTAGAGAAAGTTAATACAAGGCACTTACTAATGTATTGTTATTATCCATATTGCTTCCTTTCCTGCCTTGATTCATTTTTCCATCACATTATACATGGCTCGTTTCCATGGTTACAACCACCCAGCAATCCAGCAGTGGTGGCCGTGCTTGCACACTACAGAAAAAAGTGCTGACCTCTCTGGTGGCCAGGACCATGGGAGCTCACATAGGCTGGTGCTTTTTTCTATAGTGTGTATAGTCTATTGCACGGCCACCTGCTGATAGATTGCATGGTGGTCATACCCATAATAACAAGCACTGTATAATGTGATGGAAAAATGAATCCAGCCAGCAAAGGAGGCAATATGGACAATCACAGTACATTAGTAAGTGTCTTGTATTAACTTTCTCTACATGATAAATGCCACTTGTTGAAATGACACAACCCCTTTTTAGCCTTTTAGTAGGAGGATCATAAACTTCAGGAGCTGCTGCAGGAAGTGACAAGAAGGGCCTTTCTTTGCTTTAAAACGTGGACCCAGCAAGACAGGCAGTGAGTCCACTGGCTAAAACTGCTTGGCCTCACAGCAAATTTTTTTACGCGCTCCATACACACACTTCTTAGCAAACTCCCTCCTCCTGTGCAAACCCCACTCATCTGGCTAAGGGCGGGTTCACGTAATGGAATTCTGTTATAACAGAGTTTTAACGGAATATAACGGAATTTTAGGACGGAATGCAAAACGTCTATGGGGACAAATAAAGTTTTTTTTTTTCGTCATTCATGACGGAATAAATAGTTCTGTCGACTAATTTGTGATTTTTTAAATGTATTTATTTTACTGTCATTTTTAGAATGACTATTGTTTTTTAACATTTATATAGCTGCTGACGGAGTTTATATTTAACTTAACCCCTTTAAACCTATGCTGCAATTATAATAGACATGTCTGATTTACCGCTACATAACCACAAGTATTTTAGACTCTGTACCTTTCATACTGCAGCCACAGGTGTCTTATACAGTTCTGTCATAGACACACTCATAGACATAGTACTCACCACATAAATGGAGTCACTGATACATGCACTCACCACATAAATAGGTGCACTCATACACACAGTCACCACATACGTTGACGCACTCATACATGCGCTCCCCACGTACATGGACGCACTCATACACACAGTCACCACATACGTAGACGCACTCATACATGCACTCCCCACGTACATGGACGCACTCATACACACAGTCTCCACATACGTTGACGCACTCATGCATGCACTCCCCACGTACATGGACGCTCTCATACACAGTCACCACATACGTTGATGCACTCATACATGCACTCCCCACGTACGTGGATGCTCTCATACACACAGTCACCACATACATGGATGTACTTATACACGCACTCACCACATACATGGACGCATTCATACAAAATAACCACATGCATGGATGCATTCATACACAGAGTCATCACATGCATGGACGCATTCATACGCAGTCTCCACATACATGGATGCATTCATACACAGAGTCATCACAAACATGGACGCATTCATACGCAGTCTCCACATACAGTACAGACCAAAAGTTTGGACACGCCTTCTCATTCAAAGAGTTTTCTTTATTTTCATGACTATGAAAATTGTAGATTCACACTAAAGGCATCAAAACTATGAATTAAATGTGGAATTATATACATAACAAAAAAGTGTGAAACAACTGAAAATATGTCATATTCTAGGTTCTTCAAAGTAGCCACCTTTTGCTTTGATTACTGCTTTGCACACTCTTGGCATTCTCTTGATGAGCTTCAAGAGGTAGTCACCTGAAATTGTTTTCACTTCACAGGTGTGCCCTGTCAGGTTTAATAAGTGGGATTTCTTGCCTTATAAATGGGGTTGGGACCATCAGTTGCGTTGTGGAGAAGTCAGGTGGATACACAGCTGATAGTCCTACTGAATAGACTGTTAGAATTTGTACTATGGCAAGAAAAAAACAGCTAAGTAAAGAAAAACGAGTGGCCATCATTACTTTAAGAAATGAAGGTCAGTCAGTCCGAAAAATTGGGAAAACTTTGAAAGTGTCCCCAAGTGCAGTCACAAGAACCATCAAGCTCTACAAAGAAACTGGCTCACATGCGGACCGCCCCAGGAAAGGAAGACCAAGAGTCTCCTCTGCTGCGGAGGATAAGTTCATCCGAGTCACCAGCCTCAGAAATCGCAGGTTAACAGCAGCTCAGATTAGAGAACGGGTCAATGCCACACAAAGTTCTAGCAGCAGACACATCTCTAGAACAACTGTTAAGAGGAGACTGTGTGAATCAGGTCTTCATGGTAGAATATCTGCTAGGAAACCACTGCTAAGGACAGGCAACAAGCAGAAGAGACTTGTTTGGGCTAAAGAACACAAGGAATGGACATTAGACCAGTGAAAATCTGTGCTTTGGTCTGATGAGTCCAAATTTGAGATCTTTGGTTCCAACCACCGTGTCTTTGTGCGACGCAGAAAAGGTGAACGGATGGACTCTACATGCCTGGTTCCCACCGTGAAGCATGGAGGAGGAGGTGTGATGGTGTGGGGGTGCTTTGCTGGTGACATTGTTGGGGATTTATTCAAAATTGAAGGCATACTGAACCAGCATGGCTACCACAGCATCTTGCAGCGGCATGCTATTCCATCCGTTTTGCGTTTAGTTGGACCATCATTTATTTTTCAACAGGACAATGACCCCAAACACACCTACAGGCTGTGTAAGGGCTATTTGACCATGAAGGAGAGTGATGGGGTGCTGCGCCAGATGACCTGAACCCAATCGAGATGGTTTGAGGTGAGCTGGACCGCAGAGTGAAGGCAAAGGGGCCAACAAGTGCTAAGCATCTCTGGGAACTCCTTAAAGACTGTTGGAAGACCATTTCAGGTGACTACCTCTTGAAGCTCATCAAGAGAATGCCAAGAGTGTGCAAAGCAGTAATCAAAGCAAAAGGTGGCTACTTTGAAGAACCTAGAATATGACATATTTTCAGTTGTTTCACACTTTTTTGTTATGTATATAATTCCACATGTGTTAATTCATAGTTTTGATGCATTCAGTGTGAATCTACAATTTTCATAGTCATGAAAATAAGGAAAACTCTTTGAATGAGGTGTGTCCAAACTTTTGGTCTGTACTGTACATGGATGCATTGATACAAAATAAGTACATACATGGACGCATTCATACGCAGTCACCAAATACATGGACTCATTCATACACACAGTCACCACATGGAAGCACTCATATACAATACACATATGTAGACATCCAGCTTTCCTGCTGTCTTACATGGCACATGAGTGACCCCCCCACTCCAATAGTGATGAGCGGCAGGGGCAATATTCGAATTTGCGATATTTCGCGAATATTTGGGCGAATATTCGCCATATATTCGAGAATTCGCGAATTCCTGATCTCCAGACATTATTTTCTTGATTGCGAAAATTCACATAAAATTTGCATACAAAATTTTGCATAAAAATTTGCATGAACTGGTATTTCCCCAAAAATTGAATATTCGCAATTACGAATATATTTTGCGATATTCAAATTATTCGCGAAGCAGAGTAATGTCAGTGTCAGATTAGTGCAGTGCAAGTGCAGGACTTAGAACCGGACTTTAGGTGCAGGAAAAGACAGCTGCCCTGACAGGGCCCGGGGTGATGAAGCACAGTGACTGCTCCCGGGCCCCTTCTGCGCTCGACCTTGAAGCAGCTGCTTCCCTGATAGCCATGCCAATAAATGGGTCAGAACAGCATTGGTGCCACCACAACTGCCTTGTGCATATAGAAGCTTAGAAGGACAAGTAATAAATCTGGTATGCCAGTTTGTTTGAGTTACAATGTCGCAAATGCTGGTGACTTTTTCTGCAAAATATTGCAACTTTTGCCTTCCTGCACCATCCTGCGCCACTTTCAAAAGTGGGCTGGGGTTAAAGCCAAGTTTACAGATTAGATCACTTTTAAAGGGTTGAAGCTAATTCTACAGTTTTCGAACCAGCACCTGAAACGGAATACTTTTGTAATTGCATTTAATTTAAAATGTAGCATAGCCAGTGAGCTATTCAATAAAATGTATCTGTACAGCGCCACCTGCTGTTTGTTATTTTCCTTGTTTTTTTGTCCGTCTCACTGAGATGGCCGCACATGCTCAGTTTAAATCTTCACCTGTCACTAGCCTTATCTTCTGTTGGCTGAAGCTCTGGCAGTTAAAGAGAGAGATCTGCAGCAGAAAAGATACATCCTTGAGCTGCCAGGCTTTAGATACGTAATCTAGCAGAGCATTTGGAGCAGTAAATGTGGAGATCTTTGGATCCATGTGAGGTTCAGAGCTGGTTCTAGCTTTGATTTCAATTTTTTTACATCAGGACATAACCCTTTTAAGTCTCATTTATCTTCTGTGACATTCACAAAAGTCATAAAAATGTTTCCACATACCTGGTGTACCTTCACCGATTGGTGTCAGAGTCATTAAACTGCATCTCACGCGCGCCAAAATCATTATTGCTGTGTGCCATTTCATGAATTAAGTGCAACCGCACAAACCTGAGACAGACTTGGGCTACTTTCACACTGGCGTTACTCGTCAGGGGAACAGCCTGCCGGATCCATAACTACAGTGTACATCCGTGAGCTGTCGGAAGTCCGCTCGGCCCCATTCAGTGCAAATACTGCCGCATGTGAATGAGGCCGCGCAGACTTCCAGCAGCTCACGGATGTACACTGTAGGCTGTTCCCCTGACGAAACGAGTAACCCCAGTGTGAAATAGGGCTTAAAACTGACCAAAAAACACAGCAGATGAAAAATTCCACCCATATTCTTAAAGGGATTCTGTCACCAGTTTTAACCCCCTCCAGATAAAAATATGGTTATGTTCAGGGAGCTTTACTGATTCCTAATGTGGTCTTATAAATGTAATCTGTGGGCTCATTTTGCCTAAAAAACGCTATTACTAACCTGTCATTCATAAAAATAAGGTGCCCAAGGGGATGTAAATGGATCCAAGCTGCCGCCCGCACCCGTCGCCGTTCGTGCCCAGCTCCGCCTTTCCTGACCTCAGCGCCGCCTCATAATCCTGTGTGACGCCTCCAGCTCTCCCTCCCTTCCCCCTCCTTCTGCTCTAACATCTCGCGCGTGCGCACAGGCCTCTGCCTGATGCGCCCGTGCTGACTTCTCCGTTCGGCTTCATGGAGCGAAGTGCGCATGCGCCGGCACTTCGCTCAACCTCCGATGACCTGCACACTCGCTCCATAAAGCCGAACGGAGAAGTCCACACGGGCGCATCAGGAAGAGGCCTGTGCGCACGCGCGAGATGTTAGAGCAGAAGGAGGGGGGAGGGAGGGAGATTCGGAGGCGTCACACAGGATTATGAGGCGGCGCTGAGGTCAGGAAAGGCGGAGCTGGGCACCAACGGCGGCGGGTGCGGACGGCAGCTTGGATCCATTTACATCCCCTTCGGCACCTTATTTTTATGAATGACAGGTTAGTAATAGCGTTTTTTTAGGCAAAATGAGCCTACATATTACATTTATAAGACCACATCAGGAATCAGTAAAGCTCCCTGTACATAACCATATTTTTATCTGGAGGGGGTTAAAACTGGTAACAGAATCCCTTTAAAAATTCTGCACCACTCGTCATTTGCTGTGTTAGGCATAACACGTCTTGATCTTTAAAACTATGCAATGATTGAACATAAAAATGTAGTAATACAGAGTGAAGACTGTAACAAGCTGTATATGAAAATTGTGGACCTGGATCCTTCTTGAACCATTCAACTGCAAGTAATCAGTTGACCTGTAGGTGGAGCATCAAGAGCAGAAAACCTGGAGAGAATTCTCTCATCCAATGCTAAAAGAAACTATTTTACAGAAGTCTATTCTAATTTCTAGCACGTGATTTCCTGATAAACACTGGCTGCAGGGCGGTGTTCACTGCATTTCTGCTCTGGATCTACACTTGGATTTCAGCATGTTCTGGGCAGGAGTTATACTTGTGCTTCATATTAGCTTCTTCAGCACAGCTTCCCCAGGAAAAATTCTAGCATGGCCCACAGACGGTAGCCATTTTATTAATCTAAACACCATCCTCGAGAAGCTTGCGCACAAAGGCCATGAGGTTACTGTGCTGGTTCATTCAGCCTACATGATCACGGACACCAATAAAACTTCGGCTTTACGGTTTGAGGTGTTTCCAGTTTCATTTGACAAAGAGAAGAATGAAGCGCTTCTGGAGGAATTCCTTCGCATATGGATTTATGAACTGCCTAACATGTCGTATTGGGACTTCTTTACACGAATGAATAAGGCCTTGGCGGACTCTGAGGAACTGGAACGCCTTGTGTGTGACGGTATTATAAAGAACAAGGTACTACTGAATAAGCTACACGAGGAAAAGTTTGACATCCTGGTGGCGGATCCCTTGGCTCCCTGTGGCGAACTTATTGCTGAGATCATTGGAGTCCCATTTGTCTATTCCTTTAGGTTCTCAATGGGCAATGTCATGGAGAGACACTGTGGTCACATCCCAACACCATATTCTTATGTGCCCGGTACAATGACTCAGCTGACCGATAAAATGTCTTTTGTTGAAAGATTAAAAAATGCAGTTTTCTATTTATCTCAAGATGCCATATTTTATTTTGTCGTTTTACCGTCCTGGAATCAATATTACAGCGAGGTATTAGGTAAATATCATTTATGCTCCAATCTTATGTTGTATTTGTTTTTACACAATTCCTTTGCATTGTAAAACACTTATTAGGAGTGATACCTTCACTGGCTAACCCCAAAAATTATATTTGCAAGATTTCTGAGTACAAAAACGAATTACTTTAGAATAATATACAACACATATCTCCCTGCTCTATTAAATATGTCATGGTTTCTTGATTAATCACTTTTCTACTCCTATGGTCAGAAAAGTAGGTGTTTTTACCAGCAGTTGAACTGCCGGAAATATGATGTACATGTGGTGGCTGGCAAAAGTTCAAATGTATGTCATTGAAATCATCTCACGAGTGTGGCTAATGAGTAACCACCAGCACACCTTCAGACTGGGTTCAAATCAAATTATTGAGGTAGTCACTATATATGCTAGCAGGGTTGAAGCCCACCAAAGTATGCACATCACATCATTTTGAAGACAAAGTTTGAGAATCACAGAATTATAAATGTTCAAATACACTGATTGTATATAGATTTCTAAGACTCTAAGGCCCCTTGCAGACGAGCGTTCCTCCCGCAGCGAGTCCGCAACGCAGCTCCCGGCCTGACCTCCCAACGCTGCTGGGGGTCACACAGCATTATATTGATTTATGATGCTATGTAACTCTTACAGTTCTGGAATGTATTGGATAACACTGGCATAATGCTGCCAGTGTTATCCAATACATTCCAGGACTGTAAGGTTTACAAAGCATCAGAAATCAATATAATGCTATGTGACCCCCGACTTGCCTGGGAAGTCAGGCCGGGAGCTGCGATGCAGACTCGCTGCGGGAGGAACGCTCGTCTGCAAGGGGCCTAAGGGCTCGTGCACACAAAAGTATTTTCTTTCTGTGTCCATATGCGGAACCATTCATTTTAACGGGTCCGCAAAAAAAAAAACGAACGTTGCTCTGTGTGCATTTCGTTTCCTTAAGTCCTTATTTCAGTTCCGCAAAAAAATAGAACATGTCCTATTATTGTCCACTTATGGACAAGGATAGTACTGTTCTATTAGGAGCCAGCTGTTCCATTGTGCAAAATACAAAATGCACATGGACGTTGTCCGGATCAGGTTTTTGCGGACCACAAAATACATATGGTCGTGTGCATGAGCCCTAACTCTGATATATCAATACTTAAAGACCTATACTACCTTTCTAGGGCTCAGGTCTGTCATGTGAATATTGTCATAAAGTATAGCATTAATGCGGTTCTTCGAGACTTGGATTCCCATTTGACATGTGCATATCAAAAGGGGTTCCCGGTCTCGAAGAACCCTTTAAACGTGGATCAAGTCAGATCCACATCAGTATCTACATTAGTGTGCCCTATGAAAGTGCAGACTGTACCATAGAAACAGCCAACAAGGTGGATGCAAAGGTTAAGCTACACCATGCTTCTGTTCCAAGACCATTCAACTTACATAAAATACTCTGCAATATCGGTATTGTTAAACAGGTTGTCCATTTTCCAATATTGATGACTAGTGATCCAAAGGTTTGCATGAAGCAACTTCGGATGTAGCATCTGAAGCTTGCTTTGCTCACCACTATTGATGACCTATCCGCAGGATAGGTCTTAAGTATAAGATCAGCAGGGGTATGACTCCCGACATCCCCGTTGATCAGCTGTTTGAAGACAATGTGAGCGCTTCGTTCTTTTCACTGTTTACCTGCTCGCTGTTGACATTGCACTGGCGAGCATGTATGATTACAGCTCTTTCGTCCCATTCATTTGAATCGGACTGAGTGTAACCACAGCTGCTCTGTACCATTAAAGTGAATGGGACAGAGGAGATGTACTTACACCTGCTCATCGCTTTAATGTCAATGCGAGCAAGTAAACATAGAAGAGAATGCAGAGCTGCGTTCTATTCAAACAGCTGATTGGCAGGGGTGCCATGAGTCGGTGTGATACTGATGACCCATCCTGAGGATAGGTCATTAATATCAGAAACCAGACAACCCCTTTAATGCCTGTCATCCAATACTTATTTAATACATGTCATTGCAAATATGTATTTTGTTTTAATAGGTCGGCCAACAACATTGTGTGAAATTATGGGGAAAGCTGAAATTTGGCTCATTCGGACATACTGGGATTTTGAGTACCCACGACCATTCCTTCCGAACTTTGAGTTTGTAGGAGGCCTGCACTGTAAACCACCAAAGCCTTTGCCAGAGGTAAGTGGAATAAAGTCAAGTTATTCAATTTCCATAGACAAATATGTAACATCCCAGAGTGGTGTTACCACTGCTGTACCCTGCTACTGTCTTTATTAGGCTAACACCAATGTCATCTATGTATTTTGTCCACGTCCTCCACACTGTGCATTCCTAATCCTGTTTTGTAACTGTTATGTTCATGTAATGTGCCTGATTCACCAGCAGGTGGCAGCAAACACGGCAGAGCTTTCCATTTCATTCTAACTCCCCTCTGGAGAGAAGTGGGCTTGTCCTACTTCCTGCAGGAAGGATGGGGACCAGTTAGAGTCAGTTTAGCTTACCCTCAGCTAGAAGAAGGGTGTGCAGGGGCGCATCTCTGCTGGACGTGCCAACGCAACCAGAGCACCCTAAGCTCTGATGGCCATGGAGGCCAAAGCTTGAAGCTTCAGGAGCCAGGAAGAAAGTTCCCTGGCATAACCTAGAGTCAGACTACAAATTGAAGTGCAGCATACAGAAGAATCTGAGTTATACAGCCAGCCTGTCAGTACAGCAGACTCAGAGAGAAACAGATGTCGCAGAGTGGAGTTTGCCTGACAGTTTCATGCTAAAGCCTGCTGGAACCAAGATAAAGCCTGTAAACAATTTTGGAGAATGTTTATGCAAAGTAAAGCTGCCATTAAACTTCATCTCAAGGTCTGGACTCAAGTTATTCTTTTATCCCTCAATTATTCCCCCCCCCCCCCCCCCCCAAAGCCTGGGGCCCAGCCGTATCCAGGTAGGAGCACCATAACACCCATAAAGAGACATTTTAGACCGCACTATACCACTGGACAATTCCTACACCTGGGACACGTTTTATATAGTAGGGCCCTAGGGGGAGGCGCCAGTTGCAAATATTAGAGAACAGATTATGAGGAGAACAAATCCTACTGAAAAGTAGGTGGAAAAGTGAGCATGGTTAGTCATGGATAGGTATGCCAATTAATATTTTACCAACTTTATCAACTGCGAAAAAAAGGCACTGAGGCAGATATATTAAGACTGACATTGCAAGCCACAGGGTTCAATAAGAGATGTTCATAGTACAAAGGCATAATCTAAAAATGGCTGCCAGGCACAGAAAGAAGGGAGAGACGGATTACTTCAGAGCCTATCTACAAGGAGATAGCAGGACAAACTTCACACGGCAAACACGCTGCAATACCAGCAATAAAAGACATGACTGTGTGCATGTATCACTTAGAAAACTGGATCATAAAGTAAGATAATAACAGAATGCATTTTGTTCACTAAGGATATGGAAAAGATTGTACAAAGCTCAGGAGAACATGGCATCATTGTATTCTCGCTTGGCTCTATGGTGAAAAACCTGACAGATGAAAGAAGTAACGTGATTGCTAGCGCCCTGAGCCAGTTGCCGCAGAAGGTAATCTTGACTGCCCCTAATGGAACCTATAAGAATTATAATAAGACACCTCTGTCATATAATTATTAATTATTGTATTATTGAAACAGGTAATCTGGAGATACAGTGGAAAAAGACCAGCTACATTAGGGGAGAACACAATCTTGTATGACTGGATACCTCAGAATGATCTCTTGGGTAAGGCTTGGGAACTAAAGATTTCAATGCTGATGGTTCTGCCAGCATCTGTCAGCAGATTTGTACCTATGAAACTGGCTGACCTGTTAGGCTACTTTCACACTCGCGTTTTGGCTTTCCGTTTGTGAGATTCATTCAGGTCTCTCAAAAGCGGTCCAAAACGGATCAGTTTTGCCTTAATGCATTCTGAATGGATAAGGATCCGCTCACAATGCATCAGTTTGCCGCCGTTCAGTCACCATTCTGCTCTGGAGGCGGACACCAAAACGCTGCCTGCAGCGTTTTGCTGTCCGCCTGACGATACGTTCTGACACACAATGTCAATGGGGACTGATACAATCTGGCACAATAGAAAACGGATCCGTCCCCCATTGACTTTCAATGGTGTTCAAGACGGATTCGTTATGACTATAAAGGACATAATACAACCGGATCTGTTCATGACGGATGCATGCGGTTGTATTATTGTAACGGAAGCATTTTTGCAGATCCATGATGGATCTGCAAAAACGCTAGTGTGAAAGTAGCCTTACATTTGCGCTTGGCAGCTGAAGGCTGCATTGCTGAGAAATATAATGTTTTAATATATGCAATTAAGCCTCTAGGTGCAATGGTGGCAATGCCATTACTCCTAGAGACTCGGCTCTGTCTGCAACTGCGGTGCCCTCACCACTTTGATTAACAGGGCCAGGCAGTGTAAACACACCTGGTATCTTTTAATCAAAGTGAAGAGGGCGCAGCGGTTTCAGAGAGAGCAAAGCCTCTAATAGCAAATGAGCTCCTAAAGACTCATTGGCATATAATAAAACATACGTTTTCTCAGCAATGCGGGCACATATGAACATGGGACCAACACTGATGCCTTCAGCTGCCAAGTGCACATGTAACAGGGCAGCCAGTGTCATAGAAATAATACAGTAATAATGAGTCATCATCATCAGACCTGGAGATGGCGGGTGGGGTTGAGGAATAGAAGGGAAGGGCAGAGGAAAAGTTGGACAGTGTCATTCCTAGTTTTGTAATGGATCCTGTAGTTACTTGTTCCACTTCAGGAACATGACTGAATCACTGTTATTTGTAATACTGGAGCTCAATAGGTTTGTAACCATTCATACAACTAAGTACAGGGCTGGATTAAGATCTAGGCAAAGCATGGTGAGGGGCTCCTCTCTCTGGACAAAGGTTCTAGGTGAATGATGAACAGCATGGTGCAGTGCTCCCAGCTTACCAAGCCAAGCACCAGAGAAAGCAGAGGAGGCTGAAAAAGGGCAAGCACACATATTGCTCTAGCTATGGAATATATTTCTTGATCTCAGGAAACATGGGTGATGTATTTCAACATGTCTGATCCTTTGTTCCCTTGGAAGACCAGCCCACTACCATAGGTGTCTGTAGTGACTTATTCCCCTTTCCTTATTAAAATAAACATTCCAGGGAGTGGTGTTATAGGGTGAAATACACTCAGCGACAAAAAATAACACACCCAGATAGACATGCCAGATCACTGCAAAACCGATTAGACGCTGGGTCTCGTCACAAGAGGGTGAAAAACTGCTTCCGCCACTGCCCTATAAAAAGGCTCTCAGAGGCTACTTTTGAGTATGGATAACTGCTAGACTTGCCTCTACGACGTACTCAGACATTTTTCCCAGTTGACAGACTTTGAGAGGGGGGGCATCATTGGATTGGGTGATGCAGGATGACCATTTCAATGAATTGCCAGCAACCTAGGCCGTTCTGACCTGTTAGGAGGTGCTGAGAGCAGTGGTTATGTGAGGGCATGCGAACAGGCTCCACACGGCCCAGACAGACCACCAGTAGAGAGGATCATTTGATTCAACAAGCAGCTCACATAGTTTTGTTGTCCACTATCCAGACCTAGGTGGCAGCTTCATTACGAACCCCTGTCCCTGCCTGGACCATTTCCAGGCACTAAGCAGAAATTTTGTGTCACCGCGCCCAATACGCGTTCTGCTATTGACAGCCAGCCACTGTCGACTTTGTTTGCAGTGGTGTCATGAATGAGAATCCTGGACTGTTATGGAGTGGAACTGTATCATCTTTTGCAACAAATCCAGGTCCTATTTGGGACCCAACCTCATTGTTAGCGCTTTTTGCTGTGGAGCAACACACTGCTTGAACTGCTGATGTGATTATATGGGGAGCCATGGCATATGACAGTCGCTCACCCCTAGTAGTGATACGAGGGACACTGACAGCTCAGAGATATGTGCAGGACATCCTGTGACCACATGTTCCCTCTCATGGCAGGTCTTCCAACTGGCATTTTTCAGCAGGATAAGCTCGTCCACACAAAGCAATGGTTTCCCAGGAATGTGTCCGACATATTTATGTATTAGAAAAATAGTTCATGGGATATAATAACACTAGTTCATTGTTCTAATTATGGGCAGGGCTAAAACGTACTAGACGTGGGTAAGGCATGCCAAACCTGACCTATGGCTGAGTTGTGCCGGGAGCCATGTGCGTGGGTAGGCCTGAAGAGGGCGTACCCTGTTGGAGTGTGTGAAAAAAGGGAGGGAGGGAGGGGTAAGTGAGACACACCGCCTGTGGGAAGGTATTGGAGGGAATATATAGGGAGCTACGCCCCGCCCACAAACACAGGCTGAAATCAGCCTTAATACTTATGGGCAGGGCTAAAACGTACTAGACGTGGGTAAGGCATGCCAAACCTGACCTATGGCTGAGTTGTGCCGGGAGCCATGTGCGTGGGTAGGCCTGAAGAGGGCAAAAAGACAAGTACACTCCATTGGTGAGAACCTGTTTATTCGTATGCTTCCAGTTTATGTACTATAACGCCAATGACTGAAAAGCCTGAGATATCTCCCTGTGTGGGTTCGGAATATATCTGTTGAAGCATGATGACCGCCAACGCCCCATGGAACGGATGACATGGGCAGGGACCTGGTGTTGTGACGCAGATGAAGCCGCCCCTATACGGAACGAATGACCCGAGATGGTACTTGGATCATATCCGAGGCCTGCCGCTAGGGAACGTATGTGGGACGTGAATTGGACGGATGAGAGGGGCTTGCCATTAAAGGGGAGGAGAGGACTATTAGGAGGAGTTGACTGTAACTGTGACAGCAGTTTATTTAGGATACGGACTGGGCACCATTTACTATGAGTGGGGAAATATTTAACCTCCGAGGGTGGCCCTGTCTGGTTTGTTTTGGTTAGAGGTAGGCTGAGTATGAAATGGTCGTTGTGCCACGCCAACTGGTCTTTGCGGAGGCAGCCTTGCCCCGGAGGGCTGCCGGTAAATTCCCCTGGCCGGAGAAAGCCATAGAAGCTTAAAAACATGGCCGCTTGTATCATCATGCTGGAAAAGGGCCCAAAAGGATGACCATCTAACGCAGAGGACAGATCCCTGAATAGCTCGGGAGACACCGGTTGTCTGCGGGGGGGAGTTTGTTTGACGGTTTTTTGGATTCCCCTGAGGGCCGCCTTGATGGCCTGGTTCGAAAATATGGAGGAACGACCCGGATTACTGAGCATGAAGTGGTGTTGAAGGCCTGCTAGATATAACTTGATGGAACTATGTGAGAGATTGAGTTGGGAATGACAGAAAGCTATGAACGCCAGTAAGTACAACGTTTCGTCATGGGCGCCCTGGGGGTGAAGGCGTCTGAACCTGTCGAAGGCTTTCAATCCGGCTCTATAATTCCTGGCCGTGTTTGGGGCTAGCGACTGGTTTATGAGGCTTTTCGCTGTCGAGATGAGTGACTCTAGTCCATCGTTAGAGTGTTGTGCGATGGGATTGAAGCACCCGTGGGATCTGCGTCGGGCATCTCCTGAAAAAAACCCGAAAATTTTGATCTAGACAGTGCATCTGCTGCTGTGTTACTAAGCCCCTGAATATGTTCCCCTGAAAAACGAAAGTTGAAGGAA
The DNA here is from genome assembly GCF_014858855.1 of Bufo gargarizans. Classification (NCBI taxonomy): domain Eukaryota; kingdom Metazoa; phylum Chordata; class Amphibia; order Anura; family Bufonidae; genus Bufo; species Bufo gargarizans. Next base: position 276,301,560 of record NC_058080.1, read on the forward strand.
AGGGACAGCCAAACTAACCTGCGTAACAGTGACATGATTTTTGGAGACTTAGCCCTTTGTTTGTCCAGGATGTCGACTAACGCCTGGCTATCCGTGACAAAAAGGACGGAGGAATTGGCCCACTGGTCACCCCAAACTTGGGCCGCTGCCACTATGGGATATAGTTCAATGAGGGGGGATGATTTTAATGCTTCTATATCGGATCTTATTTCTGGGGGCCATCTGCCCGCGAACCAATGATTGCCAAAGATAGCAGCGAACCCAACTGACCCTGCTGCGTCCGAAAAAATGATGGGCGAGCGTGAGGTTCGGGGAGGGATGAATAAAGAAATGCCGTTCCAGTTTGACAAAAAGGAATTCCACATGGATAGATCTGCTCTGGCGTGACTATCTAAAAAAATGGAGCTGTCCTGATCCTGAGCTTCGGGGAGGAGTTGCAGCATCCTTGACATGAATGCTTTCCCTTGCGGCATGACCCTGGTCGCAAAATTAAGCATCCCTAAAAGAGACTGGAGTTCGGTTTTGGTGATGGAGTTGCTTAGCACCGCTCTATTCATGGCTGACCGAATCTTGATTAATTTCTCAGAAGGGAGCCTGGCCTCCATGCGGACTGTGTCCAAGATAATGCCCAGAAAGGTGACTTGTGGAGCTGGCCCTTCTGTTTTGTTCTGAGCTAACGGGACCTGTAACTGACTAAATAACTCCTTCAGAGTGTTTAATGCGGTTGGGAGGGGACGCTGTTTCTCAATAATCAAGAAGTCATCCAAGTAATGGATGACCATTGGCAAACCCCCGTGGTGAACCAATATCCAGTGAAGAGCTTGAGCTAGCTGATCAAAAAGCCAAGGACTGCTTTTGCAACCGAACGTGAGACGGTTGGCAAAATAAAACTTATTGGACCATCTGATGCCATAAAAACCCCAGAGCTGTGGCTGAATGGGCAGTAGCTTAAAGGCGTCAGCTATATCCGCTTTGGTGAGCCAAGAACCCTTGCCTGAGAGCAAAATGAGCTGGATTGCTTGATCAATGGAAGAGTATCTCATTGAGAATTCGTCTGAAGGGATCAGAGAATTCAGGCTAGGAGTGGACGAAGCATGTGGAGCAGACAAATCATAGATCAGACGTTTTTTATTAGATGACTGTTTTGATACAATACCGATGGGATTGATGCGCCAGTGTTGAAAGGGAACGTCGGAGAAGGGGCCTAGCAAGAAACCTTTGGCGACCTCTGCTAGGATCAATGTGTTAACTGCCTCTGGATCCTGACTGGCTGACATTAGGTTAGGACCCTCCCAGTTACTTTGGGGAAGAGAAATTAACCCTGTGTGAAACCCTTGGCGGAAACCGGATATCAGGGATTCAGTGAATGCTCGATCAGGGTGGTCGGCTAGGAGAATCGACAGTAGTTCGACATTGATGTCGGTTAGTCATGGTTGTTGTGAGGTTTTCCTAGGGCACGAGGAGCGAGGATGAGCTCTGAAACACAACGAGCAGATGTGCAAAGCCCGACATGCGTTGAAGGCACAGCCCCCCAGATTAAAGTTGTTGCACAACTGGTTTTGCCGAGGTAAACTATGGGCCGGCCTAATTTGTCCACTGAACTGGAATTGCCCTGACTGCCGGAGGGGCCGGGCCATGGACCTTGTGGCGTGTTAAGACTGTAGTTTGGGCACCAATCCGTTGTATGAAATATAGACTGGCAGTTTGAGCAGGTGGGGGCCCTGAGCCCCGCGAAGTGCCGGCAGAATAGCTCAGTATCCATCTCCGCCCAATTGGTGACAAACTGGAACTGGGAGAGCGCTGCTGCTGCTTTGGCGGAGAAGGACCGGTGATAATCGTAGAATGCTGATCCACCATATTTCTGGCCCAGGTCGGTGACCCGGTAAAGGTATCTATCCAATTCCTCCCTTCTGTCAGGCTGGGCTGAGCAGACCACATCCCTATAAACACTGAAGGCCAGGACAAATTCCGGGATGGACAGCTTCCTACTGAGACGTGCATCTTTGGCTTTCATGACTATTGATACGTCCCCACAGTTGATCACGCGGTTCTCTGCAACATCATGGGATGCAATGAGGATGGAAGCTAGGTTTATGTCCTTGCCTGCCACTATATCTTTTTTGAGACTTTCTGGTAGGAAGTGGGATGGGACAATTTGGGGGGTAGGAATATTAATACCTTGGAGAGACTGTAGGGCGGCCGGAGTTGATACGGTGGCCTGGCTTTGGCCGGACGTTGAAGGCTGGACTTCCAGGACCTCAACTCTGGACTGGATGTCCGAGACTGAGTTGACTAACCCGTTGATGGAAGCTTGGAGCTGGGAAAGCGACAGCTGTATAGATGACAAGGAAGATTGTTCCTCGGAGGACCCAGCCTCAGACATCAGGATCCTATAAAGTTCCGCTTTCCTGGCTGATGATGGATACCGGATCCCTTTCCTGTTTAGCTCAGCAATTAGCTTTGGAATGGTCCAGTTGCGGAGAGATCTGTTGCTGCTGCGACCTGAGACTACTGAGCCTAAGGAAGACACATTGTCTTCTGTACCAGACAACTGGGACATCTTGGATCCGCTTTGGCTGAACCGAACTTGTGAAGAATGAATTGATCTGGATTGCCGCGGATAGAAAGGTCAACAATAAGAGCTAGGTGAGGAAAACATGGACTGAAATAAACAAGAACAGAACCTACCAATGCTAGGATCTTGTTGCGTGTATCTTACCTTGCAGAACTTTTGCCTACTTTGGATTTTATGACGGCTGGAGACACTCCTAGGAATCGGAGGGAAAATTTTTGTAAACTGAATAAACGTGGCTGTGAGAAGAGTGGGGACCGCGAGACCCCTACGAACGACCGGAAGGCTCGTGCCCGGCCTTGACAGACTCGGACGGGGTATGGTAGCCCCGATGTGACATGAGATGGGAGCCGCAATGGCTAACTTGAAGGAGCTGGATGTTGCCCAACGCCTGGTACGACCTAGGAACTCAAGAAGGACAAAATGACGTGACCTGCCATCAGACAGCTGAACCTTAACGATCCACGTAACCATGCCGATCTTGGCCGGACGAACTAGTTAACAAGGAACGCCAGATCCAGACTGAACGATATAGGTGACACCACGTTGAACGAACCTGAATGGTCCCGAGACCTGTGCCATGGACTGGTCTGGCGGTCCATGTGCCGGGCGACAATGAACTGGGGCCTGGACGATCCAGGAAACGTGCCACACGTGATGGGCGCCTGGATGATTCCGGTAACATACAACAATTGCTTGGGGCTGGACGATCCAGGCAATTGATAGCGATAGGCCATGGCCTGGACGATCCAGGTGACGTACTGACAATGGCCTGAACCTGGATGATCCAGGTGACATACAATATTGAACCGGGCCTGGACGATCCAGGTAACGTATTTACACATGACAGGGCCTGGACGATCCAGGTGACATACAACAATGGCCTGATCCTGGACGATCCAGGTAACCGATAGCAATAGGCCATGGTCTGGACGATCCAGGTGACGTACCACATCGCACTGGGCCTGGACGATCCCGGTGACGTACAGACGATGGCCTAATCCTGGACGATCCAGGTGACATACAACATTGAACCGGGCCTGGACGATCCAGGTAACGTATTTACACATGACAGGGCCTGGACGATCCAGGTGACATACAACAATGGCCTAATCCTGGATGATCCAGGTAACCGATAGCAATAGGCCATGGCCTGGCCAATCCAGGTGACGTACCACCTCGCACTGGGCCTGGACGATCCAGGTGACGTACAGACAATGGCCTAATCCCGGACGATCCAGGCAACCGATGGCAATAGGCCATGGCCTGGACGGTCCGGTGACGTACCGCATTGCACTGAGCCTGGACGATCCAGGAGACGTACAGACGATGGCCTAATCCTGGACGATCCAGGTGACATACAACATTGAACCGGGCCTGGACGATCCAGGTAACGTATTTACACATAACGGGGCCTGGACGATCCAGGTAACATACAACAATGGCCCAATCCTGGACGAACCAGGTAACCGATAGCAACAGACCATGGCCTGGACGATCCAGGTGACATACAACATTGAACCGGGCCTGGACGATCCAGGTAACATACAACAATGGCCCAATCCTGGACGAACCAGGTAACCGACAGCAATAGACCATGGCCTGGACGATCCAGGTGACCTACAACATTGAACCGGGCCTGGACGATCCAGGTAACATAATTACACATAACGTGGCCTGGACGATCCAGGTAACATACAAGGAATGGCCTAATCCTGTACTGTCCAGGTACATTAAGGATGCCAGTAGACTGGACCAGCTGAGACGCCTGATGCCAGCCCTTGCCAGCCGTGATGGGAGTGACCCGATCTCTGCGTCTGGCAAGTGGTTGAGGAAAGGTTCAGCAGTGAGGCAGTGAGGCGCGCGCCACCTGTTCCTGACTCACTGCTATGCTCACGCTGTGCGAGGCGAGTTTCAGGCGTCTCCGGTGGGTAAGCGAGCGGCCCGATCTGCGCTAAGCAGGAAGTGGCTGGGGAGACAGCGGAAGCCGATGCGTTCCACCGTGGACCGCAAGCCGGAATGAGAGAGCGCAGCTGCCGGCCGCGCCGATGCGAAGTTAGCAGGACTTACTTGATGAGAAGGAACTTCTCTCCGGACGTACACCGAACAGCAAGACGCACCAGACACAAGTGAACTTGGAGGCCGGCTAGATGTGCTCTTCCTACAAAGTAAGTGAGACACACCGCCTGTGGGAAGGTATTGGAGGGAATATATAGGGAGCTACGCCCCGCCCACAAACACAGGCTGAAATCAGCCTTAATACTAGTAATAAAATACCTTATTTATCATTTAGGGCGCTTCTACATGTTTTTTTTTTGTTTTGTTTTTTGGCATTTTGACTTGTGAAATTAATGTATTCTATTTTGGGATGGCGTTTTTGCAGATTTTTTCTTAAAATTATTTTTTTTTCCGTTAGAGAAGACTTCTGAAAAAAGGCACACCCAGAGCATGCTGCAATTGAAAAAACATAGAAAAGAGACTAAGGCCCCTTTCACACGGGCGTCACAGGAAAATGTACGGGTGCGTTGCGGGAACATGCGCAATTTTTCCGCGCAAGTGCAAAACATTGTAATGCGTTTTGCACGCGCGTGAGAAAAATCGGCATGTTTGGTACCCAAACCCGAACTTCTTCACAGAAGTTCGGGCTTGGGATCGGTGTTCTGTAGAACCATAACATAGTTATAAGGAAAAATAACAGCATTCTGAATACAGAATGCATAATACAATAGCGCTGGAGGGGTTAAAAAAATAAAAACATAATTTAACTCACCTTAATCCACTTGATCGCGCAGCCTGGCATCTCTTCTGTCTTCTTCTTTGCTGTGTGCAGGAAAAGGACCTGAGGTGACGTCACTCCGGTCATCACATGGTCCATCACATGATCTTTTACCATGGTGATGGATCATGTGATGACCGGAGTGACGTCACCGCAGGTCCTTTTCCTGCACACAGCAAAGAAAAAGACAGAAGAGAAGCCGGGCTGCACGATCAAGTGGATTAAGGTGAGTTAAATAATTTTTGATTTTTTTTTAACCCCTCCAGCGCTATTGTACTATGCATTTTGTATTCAGAATGTTATTATTTTCCCTTATAACCATGTTATAAGGGAAAATAATAATGATCGGGTCTCCATCCTGATCGTCTCCTAGCAACCGTGCGTGAAAATCGCACCGCATCCGCACTTGCTTGTGGATGCTTGCGATTTTCACGCAACCCCATTCATTTCTATAGGGCCTGCGTTACGTGAAAAATGCACAAAGAGGAGCATGCTGCGATTTTCACGCAACGCACAAGTGATGCGTGAAAATCACTGCTCATGTGCACAGCCCCATAGAAATGAATGGGTCAGGATTCAGTGCGGGTGCAATGCGTTCAACTCATGCATCGCATCCGCGCGGAATACTCGCCCGTGTGAGAGGGGCATTAAAAGTCTTAAAAAGCAACTAGAAAATACTCAGTGTTTGTAGGACATTTTATAATTTTCTTTTGGCCAACATGTAATATCTAGCTGTGACATTTTTCACTTAAAAAGGACAACAAAAATGTGGTGCATAACCATCTGTAAAATGTCCTCATTTAGGCCATCCAAAGACCAAAGCTTTCATTACACATGGAGGAACTAATGGAATTTATGAAGCCATCTATCATGGAGTGCCTATGGTTGGAATTCCACTATTTGCTGATCAGCCAGATAATATCATTCATATGAAGACCAAAGGCATGGCGGTAATGCTAGATATCAACAAGATGCAGAGCCAAGAATTAGTGGATGCAGTAAATACTGTTATTAGCAATCCAAGGTAAGGTGATCTTCAAGTGAATTTTTCATGCTAAAATAATGCTTGATTCTAACATTAAAGGGATTGTCTGGGCTTTTAATATTGATGATAATTAGGAAAATAGTTACAGAACTATGGTAATACCCCAATAAAGAGCCTACTCACGTATAATAATACAACCTACAGAAAAATGGAGTCACCAAAGCTCAAATGCAACACACTTTTTATTGAGACAATCTATAAATACTTAAAGGGGTATTCCCATCTTAGACAATGGGGGCATATTGCTAGTATATGCCCCCATTGTCTGATAGGTGCGGGTTCCACTGCTGGGACCCGCACCTATATCGAGAACAGAGCGGGGAGCGCTGTGGCTGGAGGACCCCAGATTTCAAGGGGTCCATCCACCACCAAGCGCTAATCCACGCCTCTCCCATAGAAGTAAATGGGAGTGTGCCACGCATGCGCGGCCCATGCTCCCATTCATTTCTATGGGGCAGACGGCAAAAGCTCGGCTATGCTCTCCTTTACTTTCGGGGCTCCATTCTCGATATAGGTGCGGGTCCCAGCGGTGGGACCCGTACCTTTAAGACAATGGGGGCCTATCCTAGCGATAGGCCCCCATTGTGTGAGATGAGAAAACCCCTTTAAAAGAGGATGAATAACTACTACAGAAAAAGTGCAGTGTTCCTGAGGGATAGTAACAAACAATGCATAGCATATGGAGCCTGAAGTTTGTAGTAGCTGGATGTTTGAAAAGTCAAAAAGCTATAAAAAAATAGTTAAACCAACAAAATATATGAAAAACTATGTAAAGAAACATCTAAGCCAAAATTGCAGGGTATGATAATAAATAACCACAATTTACCCACAAGCACCATATACATCCTTACCCATAATCAGAATTCACCTCAGGAGAACCGTAAACCCCAACGCATGTTTTGGCACATCTTCCTCTGGGGCACATCTTTAGACCGTCTAGTCAAAATTTATATTGTCTGTGAGTTGGCTCACTTTATGCCAGAATTATGCATTTTTGCCACAGAGTTTTGTGTGTTAAGCCACTCCCCTTTCCTACAAAGGCGCACCTCTTGTCGAGCACATCGCTAACCAGTGTCTAAGACACCTAACAAATATTGTGAATGCCATGTGCACTACAATTCTGGCTCAATTTTATTACTTTACGTGGCAACATCCATTTGTCCCCCACTTTATGTAGCCTACATTAGGTTAGAAAGAAGTAACGAACAGGAATATAGGAGTATGACTGCGGGATCAGACTGCACAGGGTTGTTATGTTGTCTGTTACCGTGGAGACATATAGATCAACGTAGGAGCAGTAGAAACAAAACAGTAGGAAATTTTTAATTATGAATCTATTCCAGAGTTTCTTAATTTCACATTTTCGATGCATTGGCTAATAATCATAAACAAATGGTAGCAAAGGTGTACATAGCCTTTGAGTGTAATTATTGAAAAATGTGGCATTTCTTAGGTATTTAAACATTAAGCAGTGTTAAAGGGGTTTTCAAAGATTCTGATAGGCTATTAATATCAGACTGGTAAGGATCTACTCCCGGCACCCCAGCCAATCATCTGTTTGAAGAGGCAGTGGCGCTGTGGCCTCTTCCTAGGCCAACGACGTCACATTTATAGGTCACGTGGCCAAGGCGTGGCTCAGTCCCATTCAAGGAAATGGGTCTGAGCTGAAATATCAAGCACGGCCATCTACCTAATGGACACTGCTGTATTTTGTAAGCTGCAAGGAGGGCGCAGCTTACACCAAAGCGCTGTGGCCACCTCAAAAAGTTGATCCACAGGGGTCCGGGTGTCCAGAGAATCGGTCATCAATATCAGACTCACGGAAAACCTCTTTAACCCTAAGTTCACACCTCAGCGTTTTACAGCGCGTTCAAACGCGCTGTAAAACGCTCAACACATGAAAACCAATGCTTCCCTATGGGAATGGTTCTCACCTGGGCGTTTTACAGCGCGTACGATCGCGCTGTAAAACGCCTGACGCATAATCAAGTACTTGAGCTTCTTTGGGGCGTTTTGACGCGCGTTTGTGGCCATAGGACACTGCAGTCAATCACACAAACGCGCGTCAAACGCGCGTTTACTATTACAAAAAACGCGCATAAAAACGCGCATTTGAGAAACGCTCAGGTGTGAAAGCAGGGTAAGGCAATAAGGTGAAATGTAAAACATTACTACATTTTATCTTTCAGTTATAAAGAAAATGCCGTGAGGATATCTCAGATACATCATGACCAGCCACTTAAACCACTAGATAGAGCTGTTTTCTGGATAGAGTTTGTCATGCGTCACAAAGGAGCAAAGCACCTGCGTCCAGCATCCCATGATCTATCCTGGTACCAGTACCACTGCCTAGATGTCATCGGTTTCCTGCTCATTTGCCTATTCCTTATTCTCTACATTATCATAAAAATCTTCTCATTTTGCTGCAGAACTTGCCGTCCAGCCAGGAGGAAGCAGAAGAAACATTAGCAGAATTAATTTACTCCAGTGGGATACTGGTGCCATCTATGATTACAATCATTTTCCTACCAAAGGCATCACATAATTGCCCCTTTACTGCATAAAGATGTGAACCAGAGTATTTCATACTCTACTCCTGAAAGATTGATTGAAGATGTAGACCTGAAACTCCAGCTCTAATGGTCCAGTGACCTCATGACAACAATAAGGGTCCATTCACACGTCCGTTGTTTCTTTCCTGATCTGTTCCGTTTTTTGCGGAACAGATCTGGACCAGATCTGGACCCATTCATTTTCAATGGGTCCTGAAAAAAATCGGACAGCACAATGTCAGATTTTTAAGCAGGACCCATTGAAAATGAATGGGTACAGATCTGGTCCAGATCTGTTCCGCAAAAAACAGAACAGATCAGGAAAGAAACAACGGACGTGTGAATGGACCCTTAGGGTAACTTGTGGTCCTACTTTAAGTAGTCAAAGAGTGATCCCAACTCTTCTAGGATCAGCAAATTGCTGTGTGTAAATACAATCGCTTCATGGTTTGGCAATTTAACAGTATGTTGCCATGCAGCTTTTTGAATTTTCCTCACACAATTTAAAATATAATTATAATTTCAACTTTATTACACATGTAAATACATGTTGTATGCCTTCTCTACTATGAGGAACCATGGACCAAAAAGTGGTCAAATGAATGAATATCATGAATTATTGCAGCATGTAAATCCATCCTTTGGGTAGTGTCACACACAGCTTTTTGGGGCAGCTTTTGAGCCACAGTCTAAAGTGGACCCAACAGGAAGGAGACGTATAAGTCCTTCCTTTTTATTTCTCATTCCCTCCCAATGCAGTTCCGACTTTGTATCAAAATACTGCGTTACAACTGCCACAAAAAGCTGTGTGTGACACTAGACTAAGGGCTCATGCACACGACAGTATTTTGCGTTCGGTATACTGGCCGATTTTTTAGTTCAGTATGCGGTACATATGCTGAACCATTCATTTCAATGGTTCAGCAAAAATACTGAAGTGTCTCCGTGTGCATTCCGTTTCAGTATTTCCGTATTTCCGTACCGTGAAAAGATAGAACATGTCCTATTCTTGTCCTCAAATCATGGTGCTTGGCTCTATTCAAGTCAATGGGTCCGCAAAAAAAACTGAACACATACGGAAATGCATCCGTATGTCTTCCTTATCCGTTCCGTTTTTGCAGAACCGTGTATTGAAAATGTTATGCCCAGACCAATTTTTTCTATGTAATTACTGTATACTGTATATGGCATACGGAAAAACGGAACGGAAAAATGGAAAGAAAACGGAAACACAACAGAGAAAAAACGGAACGGATCCGTTAAAAATAGACCGCAAAACACTGAAAAAGCCATACGGTCGTGTGCATGAGCCCTAACCCACACTTAGGCCTCTTTCAAACTGCCGTTTTTTTTCCTGGGCCGTATATATGGAACCAATATTTAGTGCTTGAAGTAGTAAAATAGATGTGGTACACGTGCAGAACACCAATAGCATTTCAGCCTTATTCAGCCTTACTAAAAGGGACCAATGTTAACCTCAGCAGCCAATTGGCGTTCAGCTTTTGTTTATCCAAAGCAGTCTGAAAATGCATTTTTATGCATGAACTGGATATTAGAATATAATACGGGGAAAGGGGCACATCATAATAACCAAGCTTCCTACCTGCCACCTTGTCACACAAACATTACCATCCAAAAGCATTAGTGTTACCTACACGCAGCCCGTTCATTTATAATGAAAGCTGGAATCAGATAATGAATCTGAGAATATTTTTATTAGAACAATTTAAGGAATGAAGAGTACAGATAAATAAGATAAAAAGTCATTACAAGGGTATTCCAGCACATTAAAAATGGTCCCAGATAGTCTGCAAATTGTCAAAAAATCAACACCAGGTTATACTGACCTGGCAGTTCCTTGCCTGCCCTCCACTTCCTGTTCCTGTTCTCAACACGGCAGGAAATAGCTAGGAATGCTGATCAGCCAATCACTGGCTGCATCGAGGCTCCGCCTAAGACACAGATTGGCTGAACGGCATGCCCTGCAATTTCCTGCTGTGTTGAGAACAGGAAGTGCAGCACAGCAGGGATCTGTCGGAAAGCGGTGACATTAGCTGGGATTTTTTTAACCATTATGCTAGAATAATCATTTAATGTTATTTGTTTCACCTATGCACAGACAAAATCAGGGATTACCATCGAAAAATAGCCCATTTAATGCATGAAACACCATAACATTGCTTTGCTATGAACATGTCATATGCGCCACCACTTCATAGATGGTTTGGTGATCACCAAGAATTTGCAAACGCATCATTAGGTTAGGGCTGCATGCTGATTTTTGACAGCCCGCAAGATACAGTAAAGTGATAACATTAATGAAGCATCACCTCAGTGGTTCCCTCTGGGAAGCAAAGTCACAGACAACCTTCTGATTGTCGTAAAAAATTGAAGTTGTGTGTGGCTTAGGCCTCATGCACACGAGCGTTTTTGTGGTCTGCATCGGAGCCGCAGTTTTTGCGGCTCTGGTGCAGACCCATTTACTTCAATGGGGCCGCAAAAGATGCGGACAGCACTCTGTCTGCTGTCCGCATCCGATGCACCGTTCCGTGGCCCCGCAAAAAAAATATAGCATGTCCTATTCTTGTCCGTTTTGCAGACAAGAATAGGCGTTTCTACAATGGGCCGCCCGTTCCGTTCCGCAAATTGCGGAAGGCACGCGGGCGCCTTCCTTTTTTTGTGGATTCGCGGTTTGCGGACCGCTAATAACGGCACGGTCGTGTGCATGAGGCCTTAGTCGCAGGAATATTGTACAATCACACAATGACTTGAAAGTGGCCAAATGTCACCACATAGCGCCAGCCTTATTCTGAGCCTTTTTAGTATTGTCAGTTCTTTGCATTTTTGAATTGTCCACTTTGAACAACCCTAATAATTGCTAATAGTTATGTAACTTATAAAGTTATCTACATGTGATACGTGGACCATTAAAAATCTGTTTTGCCACTGATCTCCTGAATTGGCTGTTGCTTTGGCTTCTTATTTTGTGCCCATTTGTGATTAGGGAAACCTATATTAAAATACCACATTTCACAGTGTATTTTGCACAGGGAGGGTTCTATATAAATAGGAAACAGGCCGTCTATTAAAGAACCACTCCCATGGTTTGTTTTCAGACTTGCATTGCAAATAGATATTAAAGCTCCTTTACTAATAAAGTTACAGTTTTAGATTCTTAGTTTATACAGAAATTCACATCTTCATTTTCAGTTACTGCATCATGTGACTTAGATAGGGCTAACCATTCTGTCCGTATACTTATGTCTTCTCCAAGAAGCCAGTTTCTCTCCTTCCTGTGCAGATCCAAAAGTCTGAAGGAGGATTGTCATCTGCGGCATCGCCAACCGACAGCAGCTCTTCATTCCTCCTACTACGACCCCAGCATAGAATGCTTAGAATCAAGGTCATGTGACCAGATGAAGTCACATACCATAGTCATATGTACCATAAGTGAGATGCACAGCAAGCAGAGTTATTATGCAGAATGAGATGTACAGCAATCAGAGTTGCTAAAAGATGCATATACCATATGTGATTATTATGTAGAATGAGATGTACAGCAAGCAGGGTTACTAAAAGATACATATACCATATGTGATGATTATCTAGGGTGACATGTGCAGCAAGCAGAGTTATTATACAGGATGAGATGTACAGCAATCAGGATAACTAAAAGATGCATATACCATATGTGATGATTATATGCAGGATTATGCAGAATTAGATGCACAGCAAGCAGGGTTACGAAAAGATGCATATACCATATGTGATGATTATGCAGGATTATGCAGAATGAGATACACAGCAAGCAGTGTTACTAAAAGATGCATATACCATATGTGATGATTATGCAGGATTATGCAGAATGAGATACACAGCAAGCAGGGTTACTAAAAGATGCATATACCATATGTGATGATTATGCAGGATGAGATGAACAGCAAGCAGAGTTATTATGCAGTACAGCAGTCACAGTAACTAAAAGATGTTAGATCCATGCCATGTTTAACTGCCTGACACTTGTCGGTCGTCAAACATGCCACTGCACACAAACATGGGTTACACTTAGCAAATAAATGAAACAGCAGATGCATAGCTCTATGTTAGCTATTCTATAAGCCCTTTTATATTAGGAAATGAAACATCATAATTTAAAGTAGTATTCCCATCTCAGACAATGCGGGTATATCACTAGTATATGCCCCCATTGTCTGATAGGTGCGGGTCACACTTCTGGGACCCGCACCTATCTAGTAAAGCGAGCTGGCAAAGTGAAGGAGGGCGCACCACACTTGCTTCCATTCACTTCAATAGGACCTAGCAAGTGCTCAGCTATTTTCGGCAGCCCCATAGAAATTAATGGAGGGCAGCTGCGCATGCGTGGCGCAACTTCCTTCACTTTGTTGGCTCAGTTTACGAGATAGGTGCGGGTCCCAGAGGTGTGTCCTGCACCTATCAGACAATGGGGGCATATACTAGTGATATATATACCTGCATTGTCTGAGATGGGAATACTACTTTAATCAAATAAGTGTTTTGATGAGAACACAAACTGCCAAGAGGAGGATCAGTGGGTGGAAACAACATTATGGAGGAAACACCCACCCTTATTTACACCCCCCCCCCCCCCCTTCAGAAAGCAGTATTCTGGGACTTGTAGGTAACGCTGCAGCAACATGGGTGCAGCGTGTCGGACTGCAGGGGAAAAACACATGAGGCTCACGGTGGGCCGATGGGGGTAGTGGTTGTTTGTACTCATGGTTAGCAGATGCCTCCCTGGGTCGGCAGTGCAGTGGATGGGAAGACAGCACAAGATCTTCCGGGGCACTCTCCGTTGCAGGGAACACCAGCCAGATATTGATTGAGGTGCCCTTGATGGTGATGATGTTTAGAGTGCTTGTGGCTGGGCCCCTGTGTCCGTGACGCCAGCACCGTTAGGTGCAAATGTTGAGAAGAGTAATTGTAAGAATGAGGAGTCAGTAATTGTAAACCAGTTGAACATTTACTGAAGACCAATAGTCTCTGGACAGTTGGTACAGTTCATCAATGGACAGCTTTTGTATGCATAACAAGTTCAAGGGTATTCTATTTTCTGGTAGTGGCAAATGTCTATGAGGAATTGTCCTTTTGGGAGTAGACTCTTGACAGGCAAGGATCCTGATAGAAATCCTATATTTATTTCACAGCACACTGGCACTACAGATGCTAATAATTATTTATCTATGAGTATTCCTTTAACCCCTTCAACCCCGGGCCTGATTTTACCTTCCTGCCCAGGCCATTTTTTGCAAATCTGACAATGTGTCACTTTAGGTGGTAATAGCTTTGGAACACTTTTACATATTCCAGCCATTATGAGACTGTTTTATTCAAAAGTTCAATGCTCAGGCACTCGCGAGCCCGCGCCTGCACGAGACTACATTCAAGCAATCGGCAGTGAAGGGGCGGGGCATGCTTGACTTCAGGCGAGAAAGCCGCTGCCCCCTTGGCTTCAATACTATCGTTTACATTGCATGGTCCGTTGAATAAAAATCTTTTCACAGACTTTTGCCGCATTGCACAGAAAAGAAACAGACACCTTTATAATCATGCTATAGGCTGCAATACGGTACTGCTGGTGGTTTAATATGCATTTTCTAGGTGACAGGTTCCCTTTAAACCCCTCTACGTTCTTTCTATGGCACAGGAAGCACACAAACACTGCTATCCAAATGATTATAACTGCAACCACCCAATCAAAACTGGTATCATTCCATTCATGCATGTATACACTATACAGCACAGGAGTTGGCAACAGTGCAGTAATTCTTCCTCACACAATATCAGCGGGCACTTAGTACATGTGAAATCACACAGCATGACATAACATTGGAAAAAACCCTGACCTTTTTCAGATACCAACAAGGAACTGCAGGGCCCCTATCCAATCTTGCTGGACCGCTTTATATACTGCCACTTCTCACAGCCTACTCTAAGATAAGTCCGTCAGAGACAGGGACCGGACAAGCCAGTCAGCGAGCTCTGGACTTGGCTCAGGTGAGGCAGGGTCAGACCCTTCCTAGATTCAGCTTATCTCAGCCACTCACACATTCATGCATTCATACGCCTAGAGACAGTTTTGCACATATAGGGGAAATAAGCAAACATTCACCAGAACACGGTACAGACACCACGTTCACACACCACACTGCAGAACAGCGAGCAGCGCTCAGGAGACAGGTAGTAACACAATGGGTCTTCCTGGGTCCTGGTCTCCATATCGGGGTCTGCAGCTAGGAGCATTGTTGTAGTGCCCGCATTTCTCCACCAGAAAATGTTGTGGCAGACCAAGGGTCAGTCACGTGATGATCGTTGCCACGTGTTCAGGTGACTGATTGGTTTACAGATATTTCAATAATGGCTTCTGATTGGTACACATATAGTACTTCTTGGTTAGAACTGAATCCATCTATTGATTGGTTAATAGCCTGTGGGCTTTATAATATTCCAATATCGGGTTAATAGCTAAGACTGTGTTTTTAGCAAGGAATGCATATTTGGTTATTAGCACGCACACACCTTATCTTATCTCTACACACATGGCTAACTTCTATAGTTTCTAGCTTACAAATCATTGTCATCTTGTTTTTGAGCTGTAAGCTGTCGCCATTTTCTATTGTGCACACAGAGAAATGGAAACATAAAGTCCCTTATAATATCCACTTTCAGAAAAGCTGGATAATTTCTTTAACAGCCTAAAAAGCATGTTCATATGATGGAGGAGGACGAGAAAAGGAAGATTGAACCATATACCCTTTTTATGCTGGAAGGGGTGCATAGGAATACAGTGTATTCAATACACCATAAAAGCCACATTTAAAGTGCCTTTATGTTCAGCCGCTTTCCTCTGGTGGAGCAGAGAAGTCAGGGGTAATCCAGGCCTTGTTTATTTTGATAAGAGTCAACCAGTCAGCATTTTCAGTTGACAGGCGGATACGCTTCTCTGTTATAATGCCACCAGCAGCACTAAATACCTGCTCAGACAAAACGCTGGCGGCAGGGCAGGCCAGCACCTCCAAGGCGTAGAGTGCCAGTTCATGCCATGTGTCCAGCTTGGCCACCCAATAGCTGTAAGGCACAGAGGGATCACTGAGGACGGTGACACGGTCTGCTACGTACTCCGTCTTCCAAAACTTTTCCCTCCTTGTGACACTAGGCCGCGCATCAGGGTGAGGGTGCTGGCAGGGTGTCATGAAACTGTCCCAGGCCTTGGAGAGTGTAGACCTGCCTCTGTTGGAACTGCTGTGTGTTCCCCTCGTCTCTCCTCCTCAGTTGCCCAAGGAACTACATACTCTGCCGCCAGAATTGTCAGCTGGAAATTTTTGGAGCAGTTTTTCCACAAGGACCTTCTGGCATTGCACCATTTAGCTAGTCCTCTCCAACACAGGAATGAGAGATGAGAAGTTCTCTTTGTAGCCGGGGTCGAGAAGGGTGAACAACCAGTAATCGTGTTGTCCAAAATGAGGGTCACGGGAAATGCAGCATTGTCCCAGCAGACAAGACTTCGCTGTCCTGATCAGGAGGATGACTCTCAATCTCCTCATCCTATTCCTCCTCTTCGGGCAATCCCCGGTGAATAGATGGAATAAACCTGCTATGGGTAGTACCCTCTGTAGCGAAGACAACCGTCTCCTGCTGCTCCTCCTCATCATCATCATCCAATTCGCGCTGAGAAGACGGAGGGTGTACTGTCTTCCCCCATTTCCACCTCTTCCACATGCAAAGCGTCTGACTTCATTGTGAGCAGTGAGCATTTCAGTAGACACAGAAGTGGGATGGTTACGCTGATAATAGCTGCATCGCCGCTCACCATCTGTGTTAATTCCTCAAAGTTGCATAAAACCTCAAAGAGCTCAGACATCCATGCCCACTCATCGCTTGTGAAGAGCGGAAGCTGACTGGAAAGGTGACGACCTTGTTGCAGCTGGTATACCACTACTGCCGTCTGCTGCTCACAAAGCCTGGCCAACGTTGTGGAACGTGGAGTTCCAGCGCGTGCTCACGTTGCACAACAGTTGGTGAGCTGGCAATTGCAAGCACTGCTGTAGATGACTTTCAGAAATGGGCACACACGCGGCGCACCTTCACCAGTAGCTCAGGCAAATTGGGGTAGGTTTTAAGAAACCACTGAACCACTAAGTTTATCATGTGGGCTAGGCATGGTATGTGTGTTATAGAACAAAGAAGAGAGCCTCAATATACAAAGAATTGAAAACCATATAAACCTACAATGTTGATAATGAACAAACAACAAAAAATGCCCAAAGTATTCAAAAAATTTTATGCATTTTATTGTAATAAACATATCATAATATACATAAAAATAAAGGTAACAGAATAGAGAACCAGCAGAAAGGCGGATGCCATAATCCACTGGCCTATAACGCTGTCACCCACCAAAAGATGTAAGGCATGTCAGGTATACATATGGTATATATGAGGATAATCCCGTAAAAAGCAACACTGATAATGCTGCTATAGCTCAATATAAGACATACGTTCATCACCTAAATATATTACTATCAGATGGGGCTCAGCTCTAAGATAAAATCTCCAGAAAAAAGGGGTAATATAGATGACAGATATGGTAAACAGAGAACAAGGTTGAACTGAGGCTAGAATCTAGAGATAAGGGGGAGGGTTAGTCCCTCATGAGTAACAATACAAGACCCTATAATAAAGGGTAAAATGAGCCCAGCAACAACTTATAGTCAGAATCAATGCATACCACAAGACATGATGGGGGGTAAGAACAGCAGCACAGGTCAGGATAGGAACCTCGACGAGCGTTTCGCCTCAGCTTCGTCGGGAGGTAAGTAAACATGTAGCCATATGCCCCTATTTATATCTCCCATGAGTCCCAGGTGCACATGATGTAAGTAGAAAATCACAGCACCTGATGCCTAATACTGAGCACTTCATACCTGGTGATGCATTCCGAACCAGCAATGGCGATGCCGCACTCGTCAGGAGGAGGAGTGGAACGCACGCCATGCGCTCCAGCCCTCCTCCCAAGGAAATGTAGCGGCATCCCCACGTGCATCAGCTGATCTGGTAACCAGGATACCCGAGTAAACGGAGTATACCCAGCACATCCGCCCCAATAATAAGGAGTCCGGCATATGGGAGATATAAATCATCAAGAAATAGGAGTACAGTCGTGGCCAAAAGTTTTGAGAATTACATAAATATTGGAAATTGGAAAAGTTGCTGCTTAAGTTTTTATAATAGCAATTTGCATATACTCCAGAATGTTATGAAGAGTGATCAGATGAATTGCATAGTCCTTCTTTGCCATGAAAATTAACTTAATCCCCCAAAAAACTTTCCACTGCATTTCATTGCTGTCATTAAAGGACCTGTTGAGATCATTTCAGTAATCGTCTTGTTAACTCAGGTGAGAATGTTGACGAGCACAAGGCTGATTGGGTTAAAATGGCAGACTTGACCTGTTAAAAGGAGGGTGATGCTTGAAATCATTGTTCTTCCATTGCTAACCATGGTGATCTGCAAAGAAACGTGTGCAGCCATCATTGTGTTGCATAAAACTGGCTTCACAGGCAAGGATATTATGGCTACTAAGATTGCACCTCAATCAACAATTTATAGGATCATGAAGAAATTCAAGGAAAGAGGTTCAATTCTTGTTAAGAAGGCTTCAGAGCATCCAAGAAAGTCCAGCAAGCGCCAGGATCGTCTCCTAAAGAGGATTCAGCTGCAGGATCAGAGTGCCACCAGTACAGAGCTTGCTCAGGAATGGCAGCAGGCAGGTGTGAGCGCATCTGCACGCACAGTGAGGCAAAGACTTTTGGAAGATGGCCTGGTGTCAAGAAGGGCAGCAAAGAAGCCACTTCTTTCCCAAAAAAACATCAGGGACAGATTGATCTTCTGCAGAAAATATGGTGAATGGACTGCTGAGGACTGGGGCAAAGTCATATTCTCCGATGAAGCCTCTTTCTTGGGGCATCAGGAAAAAGGCTTGTATGGAGAAGAAAAGGTGAGCGCTACCATCAGTCCTGTGTCATGCCAACAGTAAAGCATCCTGAGACCATTCATGTGTGGGGTTGCTTCTCATCCAAGGGAGTGGGCTCACTCACTATTTTGCCCAAAAACACAGCCATGAATAAAGAATGGTACCAAAACACCCTCCAACAGCAACTTCTTCCAATAATCCAACAACAGTTTGGTGAAGAACAATGCATTTTCCAGCACGATGGAGCACCGTGCCATAAGGCAAAAGTGATAACTAAGTGGCTCGGGGACCAAAACGTTGACATTTTGGGTCCATGGCCTGGAAACTCCCCAGATCTTAATCCCATTGAGAACTTGTGGTCAATCCTCAAGAGGCGGGTGGACAAACAAAAACCCACTAATTCTGACAAACTCCAAGAAGTGATTATGAAAGAATGGGTTGCTCTCAGTCAGGAATTGGCCCAGAAGTTGATTGAGAGCATGCCCAGTCAAATTGCAGAGGTCCTGAAAAAGAATGGCCAACACTGCAAATACTGACTCTTTGCATAAATGTCATGTAATTGTCGATAAAAGCCTTTGAAACATATGAAGTGAGTGTAATTATATTTCACTACATCACAGAAACAACTGAAACAAAGATCTAAAAGCAGTTTAGCAGCAAACTTTGTGAAAACTAATATTTGTGTCATTCTCAAAACTTTTGGCCACGACTGTACATATAGATATAAGTATGAATATTGACAGAGGGATAGACACTTTTTTGGATGATCCCTACATAACATAAAATAAATTGATAAATAGAATAACCAGACATTAACCCCTTAAGGACATAGGACGTACCGGTACGCCCTATTTCCCGAGTCCTTAAGGACCCAGGACGTACCGGTACGTCCTAACTTTAAATCGGGATTCCGGCGCCCCAGGGGTTAATTTGAACAGGATGCCGGCTGAAATCATTCAGCCGGCATCCTGTCACAACGCCAGGGGGGGTCATGTGACCCCCCCGTGTCGGCGATCGCAGCAAACCGCAGGTCAATTCAGACCTGCGGTTTGCTGCGCTTTTTGCAGTTTCTGATCCCCGCGGTCCCTGACCGCGGGTATTAGAAACTTTAGAGTGCCTAAATTAGAGATTTTCATCCCCGCCCTGCACCCCTGCACGATTTGATGGCGGCGGGTGGTGCAGGGGGGGTGTCGCAGGCGGTGGGGGCGTTGCGGGAGGCGGGCGGTGCGGCAGGCGGGATCGCGATCCCCCGCCCGCCTCCCCTTGAATAATCGTTGGCGTCTAGTGGGTTATACCAGGGTGCCAGCACATTGCTGACACACTGGTATAAACGGCTGACATCTGTGCAGATGTCAGCCGTTTAACCCTTTCCATACAGCGGTACGTACGGACCGCTGTATGGAAAAGGTTAACAGCGCAGGGAGCTCCCTCCCTCTCCGATCGGGGGGCTGCTGTGCCTTTGCAGCCGCCCGATGAAGAGGGAGAGAGCCCCCAGGCAGCCCCCCCGAAGCCCCGTCCTCACCCTTCCCCGTCTGCGAAGTTGTGGCAGACGGGGAAGGTTCCCATGGCAACAGGACGCCTGCTCAGGCGTCCTGCTGTCCATGGTGCTGAACAGATCTATGCTAAAAGCATAGATCTGTTCAGTGTAAGTAAAATACAGTACAGAACCCTATAGGGTTCTGTACTGTATTTTACAGACATCAGACCCACTGGATCTTCAAGAACCAAGTGGGTCTGGGTCAAAAAAATGTAAAAAAAAAGTGAAAAAAGTTAAGATTAAAAAAATAACATTTATCACTGAATAAAAATTAAAAAAATAAAATACACTACACATATTAGGTATTGCCGCGTCCGTAACGACCTGATCTATAAAACAGTCATGTTACTTTCCCCGCACGGTGAACGCCATAAAAATAAAAAAATAAAAACTATGAGAAAATTTAAATTTTGCCCACCTTACTTCCCAAAAAAGGTAATAAAAGTGATCAAAAAAGTCGCATGTACGCCAAATAGTACCAATCAAACCACCATCTCATCCCGCAAAAAATGAGACCCTACTCAAGATAATCGCCCAAAAACTGAAAAAACTATGGCTCTTAGACTATGGAAACACTAAAACATGATTTTTTTTTGTTTAAAAAATAAAATCATTGTGTAAAACTTACATAAATAAAAATAAAGTATACATATTAGGTATCGCCGCGTCCGTATCGACCGGCTTTATAAAAATATCACATGACCTAACCCCTCAGGTGACCACCGTAAAAAAAAAAAAAAAAAACGGTGTAAAAAAAGCAATTTTTTGCAATCTTACGTCACAAAAAGTGTAATAGCAAGCGATAAAAAAGTCATATGCACCCCAAAATAGTGCCAATCAAACCGTCATCTCATCCCGCAAAAAATTAGACCCTACTCAAGATAATCGCCCAAAAACTGAAAAAAAACTATGGCTCTTAGACTATGGAGACACTAAACAATTTTTTGGTTTTAAAAATGAAGTTATTGTATAAAACTTACATAAATAAAAAAAATTGTATACATATTAGATATCGCCGCGTCCATGACAACCTGCTCTATAAAATTACCACATGATCTAACCTGTCAGATGAATGTTGTAAATAACAAAAAAAAACGTGCCAAAAAAGCTATTTCTTGTTATCTTGCCGCACAAAAAGTGTAATATAGAGCAACCAAAAATCATATGTACCCTAAACTAGTACCAACAATACTGCCACCCTATTCCGTACTTTCTAAAATGGGGTCACTTTTTTGGAGTTTCTACTCTAGGGGTGCATCAGGGCGGCTTCAAATAGGACATGGTGTCAAAAAAACAGTCCAGCAAAATCTGCCTTCCAAAAACCGTATGGCATTCCTTTCCTTCTGCGCCCTGCCATGTGCCCGTACAGCAGTTTACGACCACATATGGGGTGTTTCTGTAAACTACAGAATCAGGGCCATAAATAATGAGTGAAATTTTGAAATTGTATCTCTATTTTACATTAAATCTTGTGCAACATCTAAAGGGTTAACAAAGTTTGTAAAATCAGTTTTGAATACCTTGAGGGGTGTAGTTTCTTAGATGGGGTCACTTTTATGGAGTTTCTACTCTAGGGTTGCATCAGGGGGCTTCAAATGGGACATGGTGTCAAAAAAACTGTCCAGCAAAATCTGGCTTCCAAAAATTATACGGCGCACCTTTCACTCTACGCCCCGCTGTGTGGCCGTAAAGTAGTTTACGGCCACATATCGGGTGTTTCTGTAAACACCAGAGTCAGGGCAATAAAGATACAGTCTTGTTTGGCTGTTAACCCTTGCTTTGTTAGTGGAAAAAATGGGTTAAAATGGAAAATTAGGCAAAAAAATGAAATTCTCAAATTTCACCCCCATTTGCCAATAACTCTTGTGCAACACCTAAAGGGTTAACGAAGTTTGTAAAATCAGTTTTGAATACCTTGAGGGGTGTAGTTTCTTAGATGGGGTCACTTTTATGGAGTTTCTACTCTAGGGGTGCATCAGGGGGCTTCAAATGGGACATGGTGTCAAAAAAACTGTCCAGCAAAATCTGGCTTCCAAAAACCATACGGCGCACCTTTCACTCTACGCCCCGCTGTGTGGCCATACAGTAGTTTACGGCCACATATGGGGTGTTTCTGTAAACAGCAGAGTCAGGGCAATAAAGATACAGTCTTGTTTGGCTGTTAACCCTTGCTTTGTTAGTGGAAAAAATGGGTTAAAATGGAAGATTAGGCAAAAAAATGAAATTCTCAAATTTCATCCCCATTTGCCAATAACTCTTGTGCAACACCTAAAGGGTTAACGAAGTTTGTAAAATCAGTTTTGAATACCTTGAGGGGTGTAGTTTATAGAATGGGGTCATTTTTGGCGGTTTCTATTATGTAAGCCTCGCAAAGTGACTTCAGAGCTGTAGTGGTCCCTAAAAATTGGGTTTTTGTAAATTTCTGAAAAATTTCAAGATTTGCTTCTAAACTTCTAAGCCTTGTAACATCCCCAAAAAATTAAATATCATTCCCAAAATAATTCAAACATGAAGTAGACATATGGGGAATGTTAAGTCATCACAATTTTTGGGGGTATTACTATGTATTACAGAAGTAGAGAAACTGAAACTTTGAAATTTGCTAATTTTTCCAAATTTTTGGTAAATTAGGTATTTTATTAGGCAAAAAAATTAATTTTTTTGACTTTATTTTACCAGTGTCATGAAGTACAATATGTGACGAAAAAACAATCTCAGAATGGCCTGGATAAGTCAAAGTGTTTTAAAGTTATCAGCACTTAAAGTGACACTGGTCAGATTTGCAAAAAATGGCCTGGTCCTTAAGGTGAAAATGAGCCTGGTCCTTAAGGGGTTAAAAGAGTTTTTGTTTTGTTTTTATAAAAAAAAACAATGATTATACCATAATACAATAAATAAATTACATGATTAGACCATAGTATGAACACTAAAATATCCAATCAATAACAATCCATATATAAAAATGAAAAATACATAATCAAGAAAATGTGTAGTGTATAGCGTCAATTACATGATTAAACCATAGTGTAATATTATATGAATTGCATGATTAGACCATAATGTAAACAATAAATTGTCCAATCAAAAAACAATCCATATATAGAAATGAGAAATACATGATAGAAAGTATATAATATGTAATATAAATTCCATGATTAAATTACATGATTAAATCATGATATAACAAAAAAGATGGAAATTATCCCATGACCAACCAAATAATTGGCCAGTAATAAAGACCATCCATATAAAGTGCAAAGTTTATAATAGTAATAATAATGAAAGAAAAGACAAACAAAGATAATAAATATAAAAGTGAAAATACATAATAACCGTGTCAACAATGCTCGCCCGTTTAAAAATTAGATCAGAGCAATAATATCAAGGATATTAATTATGTGATTAAAAGTTACATAGTGCAATAACCATCATGAATTATAAAAGATGCTGACATCACAAAAACAATATTGACGTCAGCTTTAAATAACACAGTGTACTGCCCATCAGAACCTATGGCTCATAGAGGTATCACAAACGGTGCACCAAAAATAAGAATGTGCGATGGTACATCATAGGAACCAAACATGTAATATCAAGAAAGTGTCCCATGATAATGTCGCTGTAATAGTCCATCTTCATATTCTCATTCCATCCCTCTCGTCACACCTCACAGATAATCAGGTCATATGGCTACAAAGGAAACTGTATAAATAAGAAAGACAATCAAAATCACTAAAAATCCATATAAAATCATACCTAAAGAAAGGATTTGAAACTCAAAGCCTCATTCAATCCATGAGAAGGCACAGTATTGAGCAGAACCATCCATTTTTGACACGGTGATTATGTATTTTCACTTTTATATATTTATTATTTTTGTTTGTCTTTTCTTTCATTATTATTACTATTATGAACTTTGCACTTTATATGGATGGTCTTTACTACTGACCAATTATTTGGTTGGTCATGGGATAATTTCCATCTTTTTTTGTTATATCATGGTTTAATCATGTAATTTAATCATGGAATTTATATTACATATTATATAATTTCTATCATGTATTTCTCATTTCTATATATGGATTGTTTTTTGATTGGACAATTTATTGTTTACATTACGGTTTAATCATGCAATTTACAAACCGGATTCCAAAAAAGTTGGGACACTATACAAATCGTGAATAAAAACTGAATGCAATGATGTGGAGGTGCCAACTTCTAATATTTTATTTAGAATAGAACATAAATCACGGAACAAAAGTTTAAACTGAGAAAATGTACCATTTTTAGGGAAAAATATGTTGAATCAGAATTTCATGGTGTCAACAAATCCTCAAAAAGTTGGGACAAGGCCATTTTGACCACTGTGTGGCATCTCCCCTTCTTCTTACAACACTCAACAGACGTCTGGGGACCGAGGAGACCAGTTTCTCAAGTTTAGAAATAGGAATGCTCTCCCATTCTTGTCTAATACAGGCCTCTAACTGTTCAATCGTCTTGGGCCTTCTTTGTTGCACCTTCCTCTTTATGATGCGCCAAATGTTCTCTATAGGTGAAAGATCTGGACTGCAGACTGGCCATTTCAGTACCCGGATCCTTCTCCTACGCAGCCATGATGTTGTGATTGATGCAGAATGTGGCCTGGCATTATCTTGTTGAAAAATGCAGGGTCTTCCCTGAAAGAGATGACGTCTGGATGGGAGCATATGTTGTTCTAGAACCTGAATATATTTTTCTGCATTGATGGTGCCTTTCCAGACATGCAAGCTGCCCATGCCACATGCACTCATGCAACCCCATACCATCAGAGATGCAGGCTTCTGAACTGAGCGTTGATAACAACTTGGGTTGTCCTTGTCCTCTTTGGTCCGGATGACATGGCGTCCCAGATTTCCAAAAAGAACTTTGAATCGTGACTTGTCTGACCACAGAACAGTCTTCCATTTTGCCACACTCCATTTTAAATGATCCCTGGCCCAGTGAAAACACCTGACCTTGTGGATCTTGCTTAGAAATGGCTTCTTCTTTGCACTGTAGAGTTTCAGCTGGCAACGGCGGATGGCACGGTGGATTGTGTTCACTGACAATGGTTTCTGGAAGTATTCCTGAGCCCATTCTGTGATTTCCTTTACAGTAGCATTCCTGTTTGTGGTGCAGTGTCGTTTAAGGGCCCGGAGATCACGGGCATCCAGTATGGTTTTACGGCCTTGACCCTTACGCACAGAGATTGTTCCAGATTCTCTGAATCTTCGGATGATGTTATTGTCACAACCAGACAGCTGAGAAGCTCTGACAGAAGCCTTTCAGAACCTCCTCCTTGAGTTTTCTTTGTTTTGAATTTCAGTTCCTCATCTCGTTAGCCTCTCTCAGCTGTCATGTAGTTGGACTGATTGCATCCCTTTAAATTCCTCCCCATAATGCATTAGTGTGCGGCTTATACAACTTCCTGGAGTGTGTGTGCATGCTGATCCTATTTTCCAGCCTTCTACAAGATAAGTGCTGTACATTTATTTGTGATTTTCTGTTTGCTGGATCCCAGGTGACCCTGACTCCCTCCGTGTCTAGTGTAGGGAGCCGGTGGTCGTGTCCCCTCACTATTGTATGGTGTTCAGGTGGTATATAGTCGAGGTACGTGGCTATGCGATCATCCACCATTGGGATTTTCGCATAGGCTGAGCAGTCAGGGAGAGTGCCAGGTCTTATGCAAAAGTCTCCCTTTTGTTCCTTAGCTTTGGATCCAGTGAGTCATATATTCATTTTGCATTGTCTTGTTTCCTGTACACCTTCCGTGACATTATAAGCCGCCAAAACCGTCTCAAGCATGGATCCGGTTTCACTTTTGACTGAACGCTTCCAGGGTCTTTCATTGGAGGTAGCTGATCTCCGTAAGACTCTTTCTCAGTTTCTAGTGACCGGTTCAGCTTGCGTTCATGGAGTTTGTTCTGAGCCTAAGATCTCGCTCCCGGATACGTTCTCCGGGGGTAGTGAGAATTTTGTGCGTTTCAGAGAGGCTTGCAAACTCAATTTTCGCCTTCTTCCCCATTCCTCTGGTGATGAGGAACGGAGGGTGGGGATCATTATATCGCTGCTCAGGGGTAACGCTCAGTCGTGGGCCTTTTCGCTGCCGGTGGGGGCACGGCCCCTCCGTTCAGTGGATGAATTCTTTTTAGCCCTGGGTCAGATATATGATGATCCGGATCGTGTTGCTTTGGCTGAGTCTAGACTACGTCTGTTATGCCAGGGTAAACAATCCGCAGAGATATACTGCTCAGAATTTCGGAGATGGGCAGCTGATACTGGTTGGAATGATGCTGCACTCCGAAGTCGATTTTGCCATGGTCTTTCAGAGGGATTGAAAGATGCATTTGCCTTTCGTGAGAGGCCTATCTCCTTGGACTGTGCTATGTCTCAGGCCATTCGTATTGACAGGCGTCTTAGAGAGAGAGGAGAGATCTCTCCTTCCTGTCATACTCAGTCCCAGGACAGTGCAGCGGTCTCATTCTATGCGCAGGGGTCTCAGTCGCTGTCAGCCCCTTCTGAGCAGGAGCCCATGCAGCTGGGGTTGATTGCCTCTGACAATAGAAGATTCAGCCCGCATGGGAAGGTTTGTTTTTGTTGTGGAGGTATAAATCATTTGGCAAATGTTTGTCCCTCTAGGAGATTCAGGCAGTTTTCTGGGAGTAATAAAGAAACAAAAAAGGAAAAAATCTTTTAAAAATGTTCCATCTGTTACTATTGGCAGGGTTGAGGCGGAAATTGAAGGTTTTCCGTTTGCTTGTAGTTCCCGTTTTGTCCTGCCTGCCAGGGTGGCGCTAGAGAGCAAGAACATTTTTTGTGAGATTTTTGTAGATAGTGGAGCAGCTGTCAATCTCATTGATAATCATTTTGCGATAACTCATGGTTTCCAGGTGTGCACTTTGGGAAAGGATATTCCTGTTTTTGCTATTGATTCCGCTCCACTTTCTCAGAAATCATTAAAGGGCATAGTTCACAATATTCGTTTAATTGTGAGTGATGCTCATGTTGAGGATGTGTCATGTTTCGTCCTTAGCGGATTACCTACTCCTCTTGTGTTGGGGCTACCCTGGCTCACTAAACATAACCCCACCATTGATTGGCAAGCGAGGCAAATAAATGGTTGGAGTGACTTTTGCAGAGAGAATTGCCTCATGACATCTGTTTCTGAGGTTTCTACTAAGACTGTACCACCTTTTCTCTCTGAATTTTCGGATGTCTTCTCTGAGAGTGGAGTTCAGGATTTGCCCCCGCACAGGGAGTACGATTGCCCTATTAATCTCATCCCAGGCGCCAAGCTCCCTAAATCTCGTTTATACAATCTTTCCCAACCTGAAAGGGTCGCTATGCGTGCTTATATCTCGGAGAGTCTGAGAAAAGGACACATACGACCCTCGAAGTCACCTGTTGCCGCTGGTTTTTTCTTTGTTAAGAAAAAAGATGGTTCTTTAAGACCTTGTCTGGATTTCAGGGAGCTGAACAGTATCACTATTCGTGACCCTTATCCGCTTCCTCTGATCCCGGACCTGTTTAACCAGATTGTTGGGGCTAAAGTCTTTTCCAAATTAGATCTAAGAGGGGCATACAACCTGGTCAGGGTCAGAGAAGGAGACGAATGGAAGACGGCCTTCAATACCCCTGAGGGCCATTTTGAGAATTTGGTTATGCCTTTTGGTTTGATGAATGCCCCAGCCGTTTTTCAGCATTTCGTGAACAGCATTTTTTATCATTTAATGGGAAAATTTGTATTAGTGTATTTGGATGACATTTTGATTTTTTCTCCTGATTTCAAAACTCATAAGGAACACTTACGTCAGGTCTTGCTCATCCTGCGGGAGAATAAATTATACGCGAAACTGGAAAAATGTGTGTTTGCGGTTCCAGAAATTCAATTTCTGGGGTTTCTTCTCTCCGCTTCTGGTTTTCGCATGGACCCCGAGAAGGTCCGCGCTGTGCTTGAGTGGGAGCTTCCTGAGAATCAGAAGGCGCTGATGCGTTTTTTGGGCTTTGCCAATTATTACAGGAAGTTTATTTTGAATTATTCCTCTATTGTTAAACCACTCACTGATATGACCAGAAAGGGGGTAGATTTTTCTTCCTGGTCAGGTAGAGGCGCGTAAGGCCTTTTCTAATATCAAGGAGAGTTTTGCTTCCGCTCCCATCTTGGTACAACCTGATATTTCTCTACCCTTCATAGTTGAGGTTGATGCTTCTGAGGTGGGTGTGGGTGCGGTCTTGTCTCAGGGTTCCTCTCCTGCCAAATGGCGACCGTGTGCCTTTTTCTCGAAGAAACTCTCCTCCGCAGAGAGAAATTACGATGTGGGAGATAGGGAATTGTTGGCCATCAAGTTGGCTTTTGAGGAATGGCGCCATTGGCTAGAGGGAGCCAGACACCCTATTACCGTGTTTACTGACCATAAAAATCTGGCCTACTTGGAGTCAGCCAAGCGTCTGAACCCGAGACAGGCCAGATGGTCTTTGTTCTTTTCAAGGTTTAATTTTGTTGTCACGTTCCGCCCTGGGGTTAAGAATGTGAAGGCAGATGCCCTGTCACGTTGTTTTCCGGGAGGTGGGAATTTTGAAGACCCGGGTCCCATTTTGGCTGAAGGTGTGGTGGTCTCTGCTCTTTTTCCTGAATTGGAGGCAGAGGTGCAGGCAGCCCAGTCAGAGGCTCCTGATCTTTGTCCTCCTGGGAGGTTGTTTGTGCCTCTCGCTTTAAGACACAAGATTTTTAAGGAACACCACGATACGGTCCTTGCTGGGCACCCGGGGGCAAGAGCCACAGTGGATCTCATCGCTCGGAGATTCTGGTGGCCTGCGCTTCGTAAGTCGGTTGAGGGTTTTGTGGCAGCCTGCGAGACTTGCGCTCGTGCCAAAGTCCCTCATTCACGGCCATCAGGTCCTCTCCTTCCCTTACCCATTCCTTCCCGTCCTTGGACACATCTGTCCATGGACTTCATAACGGACCTGCCTCGTTCCTCGGGGAAGACTGTGATTCTGGTGGTGGTGGACCGTTTTAGCAAAATGGTGCATTTCATCCCTTTTCCTGGTTTGCCCAATGCTAAGACGCTGGCGCAGGCATTTATTGATCACATTGTCAAATTGCATGGTATTCCTTCAGACATAGTCTCTGATAGGGGCACGCAGTTTGTTTCCAGATTCTGGAAGGCTTTCTGTTCTCGCTTGGGGGTTCGGTTGTCATTCTCTTCTGCTTTCCACCCGCAGTCGAATGGCCAGACAGAGCGCGTCAATCAGAATCTGGAGACATATCTGCGCTGTTTTGTGGCGGAGAATCAGGAGGATTGGTGTTCTTTTTTGTCCCTTGCTGAGTTTGCTTTAAATAACCGTCGTCAGGAGTCCTCTGATAAGTCACCATTTTTTGGTGCATATGGGTTTCATCCGCAGTTTGGGACTTTCTCGGGAGAGGGGTCTTCTGGTTTACCTGATGAGGACAGATTCTCCTCGTCTTTGTCTTCTATTTGGCAAAAGATTCAGGATAATCTAAAGAGCATGAGTGAGAGATATAAGCGTGTGGCAGATAAGAGACGTGTGCCTGGTCCGGACCTGAATGTTGGTGATCTGGTGTGGTTGTCTACCAAGAATATCAAATTGAAGGTTCCCTCCTGGAAGTTGGGTCCTAGGTTTATTGGGCCTTACAAAATCCTGTCTGTCATCAATCCTGTTGCCTACCGTCTTGATCTTCCTCAGACTTGGAAGATCCATAATGTTTTTCATAAGTCCTTATTGAAACCTTATGTTCAACCCATTGTACCCTCGCCTTTGCCTCCTCCTCCGATTATGGTTGATGGGAATCTTGAATTTCAGGTCTCTAGGATTGTGGATTCTCGTCTTGTCCGCGGTTCTCTCCAGTACCTCGTTCATTGGGAGGGTTATGGTCCTGAGGAGAGGATGTGGGTCCCAGTGACGGACATTAAGGCCACTCGTCTCATCAGGGCTTTCCATAGGTCCCATCCTGAGAAGGTGGGCTCTGAGTGTCCGGAGTCCACTCGTAGAGGGAGGGGTACTGTCACAACCAGACAGCTGAGAAGCTCTGACAGAAGCCTTTCAGAACCTCCTCCTTGAGTTTTCTTTGTTTTGAATTTCAGTTCCTCATCTCGTTAGCCTCTCTCAGCTGTCATGTAGTTGGACTGATTGCATCCCTTTAAATTCCTCCCCATAATGCATTAGTGTGCGGCTTATACAACTTCCTGGAGTGTGTGTGCATGCTGATCCTATTTTCCAGCCTTCTACAAGATAAGTGCTGTACATTTATTTGTGATTTTCTGTTTGCTGGATCCCAGCTAACTCCCTCCGTGTCTAGTGTAGGGAGCCGGTGGTCGTGTCCCCTCACTATTGTAGGGTGTTCAGGTGGTACATAGTCGAGGTACGTGGATATGCGATCATCCACCATTGGGATTTTTGCATAGGCTGAGCAGTCAGGGAGAGTGCCAGGTCTTATGCAGGGGTCTCCCTTTTGTTCCTTAGTTTTGGATCCAGTGAGTCATATATTCATTTTGCATTGTCTTGTTTCCTGTACACCTTCCGTGACAGTTATATACAGTTGATGATGTTAGATGCAAAGTCTTTGCAATTTTTCGCTGGGTAACACCTTTCTGATATTGCTCCACTATCTTTCTGCGCAACATTGTGGGAATTGGTGATCTTCTACCCATATTGGCTTCTAAGAGACACTGCCACTCTGAGAAGCTCTTTTTATACCCAATCATGTTGCCAATTGACCTAATTAGTGTTAACTGGTCTTACAGCTCTTCGTTATGCTCAAATTTACTTTTTCCAGCCTCTTATTGCTACTTGTCCCAACTTTTTTGGGATTTGTTGACACCGTGAAAATTTGAATCAACGTATTTTTCCTTTAAAATGATACATTTACTCGGATTAAACGTTTGATCTCTCATCTACGTTCTATTACAAATAAAATATTGACATTTGCCATCTCCACATCATTGCATTCAGTTTTTATTCACAATTTGTTTAGTGTCCCAACTTTTTGGGAATCCGGTTTGTAATTGACGCTATACACTACACATTCTTGATTACCGTATTTTTCGCCCCATAAGACGCACTTTTTCTTCCCCCAAAACGGGGGAGAAATGCCCCTGCATCTTATGGGGCGAATGCTTGCCGTTTTACATCGCAAGCTGCGATGTAGGAGCGAGCGGGGACTCGGGGAGGGACTGGGAGGAGGATCTGGGGGCTGGCAATAGCGGCGGGGCGGTGCAGTCAGTGTAGTATAGCCCCGCCCCGGTATACTAAAATAAGATGTCATATTCATGTAATGGTTATTAAACATGTCCCCTCAGTCCTATTACTACCTTACATTCTAATCGCATCTGTAGAATTCTGGCAGGCCGGGCGGGCGGCAGCGTAACTCTTGTCACGTGCCTGCGCCGCCTACTTTATGAATGACGCAGGCGGCGCAGGCAAGTGATGTCAGTGAGAGACGCGCCGGCCGTCCGGCCGGCCGGACTGCCTGAATTCTACAGAAGCGATTAGGATGTAAGGTAGTAATAGGACTGAGGGGGCATGTTTAATAACCATTAATTGAATATAATATCTTATATTTGTATACTGGCGGCGGCGGGGGCGGGGGGAGGCGGGGGCGATCTGTGGATGGCACAGTTATGGGCTGGGGGGGGTCTGTGGATGGCACATATATAACAGTGCCACCCACAAATCCCCCCAGCCCATAACAGTGCCATCCACAGATTCCCCCCCTGTAACAGTGCCAGCCACAGATCCCCCTGTAACAGTGCCAGCCACAGATGCCCCCCGTAACAGTGTCCGTCATCAACAGATCCCCCCATAACAGTGTCCGTCATCCACAGATCCCCCCATAACAGTGTCCGTCATCCACAGATCCCCCATAACAGTGTCCGTCATCCACAGATCCCCCCATAACAGTGTCCGTCATCCACAGATCCCCCCATAACAGTGTCCGTCATCCACAGATCCCCCCCATAACAGTGTCCGTCATCCACAGATCCCCCCATAACAGTGTCCGTCATCCACAGATCCCCCCATAACAGTGTCAGTCATCCACAGATCCCCCCCATAACAGTGTCCGTCATCCACAGATCCCCCCCATAACAGTGTCTGTCATCCACAGATCCCCCCCATAACAGTGTCCGTCATCCACAGATCCCCCCCATAACAGTGTCTGTCATCCACAGATCCCCCCCCATAACAGTGTCTGTCATCCACAGATCTCCCCATAACAGTGTCCATCATCCAAAGATCCCCCCCATAACAGTGTCAGTCATCCACAGATCCCCAGTAATAGTGCCATCCACAGACCACCATTAGTTCCAAACACACCAAACACACAGCACACCTTTTGGTTAAAAAAAAAAAAAAAAAAATCTTATTTTCCTCCCCAAAAACCTAGGTGCGTCTTATGGGCCGGTGCTTCCAATAGGGCGAAAAATACGGTATGTATTTTTCATTTTTATATATGGATTGTTATTGATTGGATATTTTAGTGTTTATACTATGGTCTAATCATGTAATTTATTTATTGTATTATGGTATAATCATTGGGGGTTTTTATAAAAAAAATAAAAAAAACTCTTTTAATGTCTGGTTATTCTATTTATCAATTTATTTTATGTTATGTAGGGATCGTCCAAAAAAGTGTCTATCCCTCTGTCGATATCCATACTTATCTATCACATATCTATCTGTATGTGTACGCCTGTTTCTTGATAATTTATGTCTCCCATATGCTGGACTCATTATTGGGGCGGATGTGCTGGATATACGCCGTTTACTCGGGTATCCTGGTTACCAGATCAGCAGATGCAGCGCTCTGCCGTGGTGCGCTGTGCGCCGGGTCACGTGGGGACGCCACCAAATTTCCTTGGGAGGCAGGCTGGAACGCATGGCGTGCGTTCCACCCCTCCTCCTGACGAGTGCGGCGTCGCCATTGCATCACCAGGTATGAAGCGCTCGATATTAGGCATCAGCTGCTGTGATTTTCTACTTACATCATGTGCACCTGGGACTCATGGGAGATATAAATAGGGGCATATGGCTACGTTTACTTACCTCCCGACGAAGCTGAGGCGAAACGCGCGTCAAGGTACCTATCCTGACCCGTGCTGCTGTTCTTACCCCCCATCATGTCTTGTGGTAAGCATTGATTCTGACTATAAGTTGTTGCTGGGCTCATTTTACCCTTTATTGTAGGGTCTTGTATTGTTACTCATGAGGGACTAACCCTCCCCCTTATCTCTAGATTCTAGCCTCAGTTCAACCTTGTTCTCTGGGTAGCATACAGACGTGGACAAAATTGTTGGTACCCTTTGGTCAATGAAAGAAAAAGTCACAATGGTCACAGAAATAACTTTAATCTGACAAAAGTAATAATAAATTAAAATTCTATAAATGTTAACCAATGAAAGTCAGACATTGTTTTTCAACCATGCTTCAACAGAATTATGTAAAAAAATAAACTCATGAAACAGGCATGGACAAAAATGATGGTACCCCTAACTTAATATTTTGTTGCGCAACCTTTTGAGGCAATCACTGCAATCAAACGCTTCCTGTAACTGTCAATGAGACATCTGCACCTCTCAGCAGGTATTTTGGCCCACTCCTCATGAGCAAACTGCTCCAGTTGTGTCCGGTTTGAAGGGTGCCTTTTCCAGACTGCATGTTTCAGCTCCTTCCAAAGATGCTCAATAGGATTGAGGTCAGGGCTCATAGAAGGCCACTTTAGAATAGTCCAATTTTTTCCTCTTAGCCATTCTTGGGTGTTTTTAGCGGTGTGTTTTGGGTCATTGTCCTGTTGCAAGACCCATGACCTGCGACTGAGACCAAGCTTTCTGACACTGGCTAGTACATTTCTCTCTAGAATTCCTTGATAGTCTTGAGATTTCATTGTACCCTGCACAGATTCAAGACACCCTGTGCCAGACGCAGCAAAGCAGCCCCAGAACATAACAGAGCCTCCTCCATGTTTCACAGTAGGGACAGTGTTCTTTTCTTGATATGCTTCATTTTTTCGTCTGTGAACATACAGCTGATGTGCCTTGGCAAAAACTTCGATTTTTGTCTCATCTGTCCACAGGACATTCTCCCAGAAGCTTTGTGGCTTGTCAACATGTAGTTTGGCATATTCCAGTCTTGCTTTTTTATGATTCGTTTTCAACAATGGTGTCCTCCTTGGTCGTCTCCCATGTAGTCCACTTTGGCTCAAACAACGACGGATGGTGCGATCTGACACTGATGTTCCTTGAGCATGAAGTTCACCTTGAATCTCTTTAGAAGTCTTTCTAGGCTCTTTTGTTACCATTCGGATTATCCGTCTCTTAGATTTGTCATCAATTTTCCTCCTGCGGCCACGTCCAGGGAGGTTGGCTACAGTCCCATGGATCTTAAACTTATGAATAATATGTGCAACTGTACTCACAGGAACATCTAGTTGCTTGGAGATGGTCTTATAGCCTTTACCTTTAACATGCTTGTCTATAATTTTCTTTCTGATCTCTTGAGACAGCTCTTTCCTTTGCTTCCTCTGGTCCATGTCGAGTGTGGTACACACCATATCACCAAACAACACAGTGATTACCTGGAGCCATATATATAGGCCCAATGGCTGATTACAAGGTTGTAGACACCTGTGATGCTAATTAGTGGACACACCTTGAATTAACATGTCCCTTTGGTCACATTATGTTCTGTGTTTTCTAGGGGTACCATCATTTTTGTCCATGCCTGTTTCATGAGTTTATTTTTTTACATAATTCTGTTGAAGCATGGTTGAAAAACAATGTCTGACTTTCATTGGTTAACATTTATAGAATTTTAATTTATTATTACTTTTGTCAGATTAAAGTTATTTCTGTGACCATTGTGACTTTTTCTTTCATTGACCAAAGGGTACCAACAATTTTGTCCACGTCTGTATCTGTCATCTCTATTACCCCTCTTTTCTGGAGATTTCATTTTAGAGCTGAGCCCCATATGATTTTATATATTTACCGTAGGTGATGAACGTATGTCTTATATTGAGCTATAGCAGGATTATCAGTGTTGCTTTTTACTGGATTATCCTCATATATACCATCTGTATACCTGACATGCCTTACATCTTTTGGTGGGTGACAGCACTATAGGCCAGTGGATTACAGCATCTGCCTTTCTGCTGGTTCTCTATTGTGTTACCTTTATTTTTATGTATATTATGATATGTTTATTACAATAAAATGAATTATATTTTTTGAATACTTTGAGCATTTTTTGTTGTTTGTTCATTAACAACATTGTAGGTTTATATAGTATGTGTGTTAGCTTGCTGAGCTCAAAAGCTGCCACCAAGTTACGGCCATTATCAGACACAAACATGCCTGGTTATAGGTTGAGTGGCGAGAGCCACAGCTCAGTCTGGTCCCTTATTTTCTGCCACAGCTCTGCGGCGGTGTGCTGTTTGTCGCCTAAGCAAATTAGTTTCAGCACGGCCTGTTGCCACTTCCCCACTGC
Organism: Bufo gargarizans; assembly: GCF_014858855.1. Taxonomy (NCBI): domain Eukaryota; kingdom Metazoa; phylum Chordata; class Amphibia; order Anura; family Bufonidae; genus Bufo; species Bufo gargarizans. The sequence continues at coordinate 276,337,573 of NC_058080.1, forward strand.
AGTGCTACACTGCTTCCAGCTACTGACTGATGGCTGACTGCTGCTGCAAGATGAGTGTCACGGCTGAGGATGAGGGAAACCCTCAGCCGTGCGATGACAGAAGATGTCCAGCCGCTACTCAGCCAGGACGACAGAATTAGGGGGCAGGTCACCTCCTATTGCGTCCCTAACAGTGACCCGGTCTCCTAGCTGTATGAGCCGACCCTGATGGTAGTCCCTACAAGCCCTCAGGGTGGCCCTGAACTAGGAGCAGGGTAAGACAACTTATTCCTCCTAGGCACGGAGGAACAGAAGTCTCACTGGCCAAGCAGCAAGAAGGAGAACATGAACAGACCTATGAATATGACAGGTGAACCAAACAGTTCCACACTAACCTGCCAAAGCCTTGCTGATTGGAACCCGTGCTCAGATACGCTGTCCACACAAACATTAAGAAGACAGCACACACATAAGAACACACAGGAACCAGGACATCCATAGCTGCCATAAAACCAAAAGCATAAGACATCAACTTAACATCAAGGATACGGTTTTTATGACCGGAAGGGTGGCCCTTACTGGAAGAATGGTAACAGGATACCAGTAACATGCCTCAAGCGTCTGCCATCCAGCAGGAAGCTAAATAGCCCAAGCGGCCATACCCACACACACACTGGGAAAGGAGTTAACCCTTCCATCACCAAACCAGGTAAGTGTCACTAAAAGGGGAAGTGTACAATAAACAATAACACTGCAGCTGTTAGTGCAGGCAACGACATGCTTGGCAACCATGTCCTTGGAGTCAGCCAGAAGGCCGAGACACTGCCACCACATGTACACAATACAACACGCTGCCACGGGCAGCCACAAGTGAAGAGAAGTGTCACAGTGCACACCTACATAAACCTCATGCACACCAGACATACAAAGTGCATACATACAAGGAGAGGTTGCCAGGAGTAACCGCATGCACTTGACAGCAAGCTGCGCAGCAACAGCTCAGGCTGCTATACTGCCAAGTACAAACATGTTGCCAGCGGCAACCACATGTGAGGCAACATACCAGCCGCCCTCACCATGTGGTTGACAATAAACCAAACTGCAGGCAACTGCATGCGGATCCAGGAGTCACGACCATGACCATGGTCGTGACAATGAGAATTCAGAGGTGGAAGTGGAGGAGGAGAAGGGGGGGGTTGCAGCCACTAATGTGGGTGGTGGCGGAAATCCTGATGGAAGTAGGGCCCACAATCCTTGGCGTTGGTAGCACCTGTGCCATCACAGGGTACTACTCGCTCCGAGCCTCCACAACGTTCACCCAGTGTGCCGTCAGGGAAATGTAGTGTCCCTGGCCAAAAGCACTTGTCCATGTGTCAGTTGTTAAGTGGACTTTCCCAATAATTGCGTTGGACAGGGCACGGGTGATGTTACAGGACATATGCTGGTGTAAGGCGGGGGCGGCACACCCGGAAAAATAGTGGCGACTGGGGACTGAGTAACAAGGGACAGCCTCCACATCAGGCTGCGGAAAGCCTCTGTCTACAAGCCTAAAGGGCAACATTTCCAGGGCCAGCAATTTTGAAAAGTGCGCATTTAGTGCTATGGCCTCTGGGTGGGTGGGTGGCTGGGTATTTGCGCTTTCGTTTAACCCCTTAAGGACCGAGGACGCACCGGTACGCCCTATTTCCCGAGTCCTTAAGGACCGAGGACGTACCGGTACGTCCTGACTTAAAAATGTAATTCCGGCGCCGCGGGGGTTAATCGGAACGGGATTTCGGCTGAAATCATTCAGCCGGCATCCCGTAACAACGCAGGGGGGGGGTCATTGGACCCCCCCGTATCCGCGATCGCAGAGAACCGCAGGTCAATTCAGACCTGCGGTTTTCTGCGTTTCCGGTCCATTCGGGTGTCCTGTGACCCGATGAACCGGAAAAAGACTGCGATCGGTGGCGTAATTTTACACCACCAATCGCAGTCCGAGGATTTGAGGAGGCGGTGCTGGCCCTGGTGCTGAACACTGCTGTCCAGGGTGCTGATTGGTGCAGGGGAGAGAGGCGCGAGATTCAAACTTCCTGCGCTCCTCTCTCCCCTCCTCTTCCTGTCCAGCACCCTGACCGTGCAGCATCATCCAGCACCAGCTCCTGTGTCCCCCTAATCGGCATCCATCACCCTCCTGCACCCATCGCCACCCAGGTAGGTTAGGGTCAGTGAGGGAGAGGCACCGTTAGGCAGGGAAAGAAGGGAAAAGTAAGTTAGAAAAAAAAAAAAAGTACTTTTATTCCAAACTTCAAAACTTCCATCTATCCATCTAACCCTAACCCCGACCCCCCCTGCCACTTGCCCCCCCCCCCCACCATTTTTTTTCAGTAACCCACTGGTGAATTTGATGGTGGAGCAGACGAATCTGTACGCCCAACAGTTCGTCGCTCAAAACCCAGGCTCAGTTTTGGCTAGACCCGGTGGCTGTACGCCGGTCAGTGCAGCCGAAATTAGGACATTTTGGGGCCTCGTGCTGCATATGGGTCTAGTCCAAAAACCCAGTGTCAGGCAATACTGGAGTGGGGACGTCCTGTACCAGACCCCACTTGTACAGTATGGTCATGATACGTCACCGGTTTGAGGCCATCCGGAAATGTCTGCATTATTCCGATAATGCAGCATGTCCACCCCGAGGTGATCCTGCCTATGACCGGCTGTATAAGATACGGCCGGTCATCGATCACTTTGGGGCCACATTTCAGCAGGCCTACGTACCTGGAAGGGAGGTCGCGGTTGATGAGTCTCTCGTTGCGTTCAAGGGGAGACTCAGTTTCCGCCAATATATTCCCACAAAGCGGGCGAGGTATGGCGTGAAGCTATACAAAATTTGTGAGAGTACCTCAGGGTACACTTACAAATTTCGTGTGTACGAGGGGCGAGATTCCCTTATTCAACCCCCAGAATGTCCCCCCACTCTGGGTGTTAGCGGGAAACTCGTGTGGGACCTTATGTACCCACTGCTGGATAGTGGTTACCACTTGTACGTGGATAACTTTTATACCAGCATTCCCTTGTTCAGGTCCCTTGCCGCCAGATCCACGTTCGCTTGTGGGACCGTGTGGAAAAATCAAAGCGGCCTCCCTGCCTACCCCCTCCAGGTACCTATCCCCAGGGGTGAGACCCGTGCACTTACCAGTGGAAACCTGTTGCTGGTCAGGTATAAGGACAAGAGGGATGTCCTCATGCTGTCCACAATCCACGGTAACAGCACCACCCCAGTCCCTGTGCGAGGTACCGCGGCAACGGTCCTCAAGCCCGATTGTATCGTCGACTACAATCGGTATATGGGAGGAGTTGATCTCTCTGATCAAGTCCTCACGCCATATAACGCCATGCGCAAAACCCGGGCATGGTACAAAAAAGTTGCGGTCTACTTGGTGCAGGTTGCCATGTACAACTCTTTTGTATTATCCCGAAGCGCTGGCAGCACAGGGACATTCCTCCAATTCTATGAGGCAGTCCTCAAGGACCTGATCTTTTCGGACCGGGAAAGAGCAGGCCGGAGTACCTCAGGAACTGGAGGCGCCCGGATCGTCCCTGGCCAACACTTTCCAGGTGTGGTCCCACATACTGGAAAGAAGGGACGAACCCAAAAAAAGTGCAGAGTGTGTCACAAGAGGGGGATACGGAAGGACACCACTACTCAATGTGACACGTGCCCCGATCATCCGGGCCTCTGCATTATCGATTGCTTCAGGGAGTATCACACTTTCATGGAGTACTAAATTTTTATAATCCCCAACAGTTCACTAGTGAACATAAAACACTATGGCTCTCAGACTTTGGAGACACAAAAACAATTTTTCTTTCCCCAAAAAATATTAGTTTTGTAAAACTATAACTCCCAGCATGCCCAGACAACCTACAGCCATCATCAGGGCATGGTGGGAATTGTAGTTTTACAACATCTGGAGGGCCGCAGTTTTAGGATGCCTGCTTAGTGTCTCTAAAGTCTGAGAGCCATACATATTGGGCATCGTCGCGTGCGTAAAAGTCGTCGCTATAAAAATAACTTTTTACCAAACGCCTCGGCTGAACGGTGTTAAAAATATAAAATAAAAACGGTGCCAAAATACCTATTTTTGGGCAAAATTTAAATTTAAATCCATATTGCCGGTAATAAAGCAAGGGTTAACAGCCAAACAAAACTAAACATTTATTGCCCCAATTCTGTAGTTTTGCAGAAACACCCCATATGTGGTCGTAAATGGCTATATAGCCGCACGGCAGGGCATGGAACGAAGGGAACTCCATACGGTTTCTGGAAGGCAGATTTTGATGGACATTTATTTTTTTTACACCATGTCCCATTAGAAGCCCCCCCCTGATGTAGCCTAGACTAGTGACCCCATCTAAGAAACTACACCCCTCAAGGTATTCAAAAGTTACTTTACAAACTATGTTAACCCTTTAGGTGTTCCACAAAACTAAATAGCGAATGTAGAAACTATTTTAGAATGAAATTTTTTTGTTACATTGCCTCAAAAAAGAGTAATATAGAGCAACCAAAAATCAAATTTACCCCAAAAATAGTCCCAAAACAACAACCACCTTATCCAGTAGTTTCCTTGATGGGGTCACTTTTATGGAGTTTCTACTCTAGGGGTGCATCAGGGGGCTTGAAAGGGTACATGGTGTAAATAAACCAGTCCAGCAAAATCTGCCTTCCAAAAACCATATGACGTTCCCCTTCTTCTATGTCCTGCCGTTTAGCCAAATAGTAGTTTACCACCACATATGGGGTGTTTCTGCAAACGACAGAATCAGGGCAACCCATTTTGAGTGTTGTTTTGCAGTTAACCCTTGTTTTACTCCTGGAAAAAATTGATTATATTGGAAAATTTTCCAAAAAATAGAAATTTCAAAATTGTTTCTCCATCTGCCATTAACTCTTGTGGAACACCTAAAGGGTTAATAAAGTTTGTAAACCCAGTTTTGAATACCTTGAGGGGTGTACTTTCTTAGATGGAGTCACTTTTTTGAAATTTCTATTCTAGGGGTGCAACAGGGGGCTTCAAATGGGACATGGTATAAACAAAACCAGTCCTGCAAAATCTGCCTTCCAAAACCCATATGGTGTTCCCCTCCTTCTATGTGCTCCCGTTCGGCCAAACAGTAGTTTACGACCACATATGGGGTGTTTCTGCAAACTACAGAATCAGGGCAACCCATTTTGAGTGTTGTTTGGCAGTTAACCCTTGTTTTACTCCTGGAAAAAATTGATTATATTGGAAAATTTTCCAAAAAATAGAAAATTCAAAATTGTTTCTCCATCTGCCATTAACTCTTGTGGAACACCTAAAGGGTTAACAAAGTTTTTAAACCCAGTTTTGAATACCTTGAGGGGTGTACTTTCTTAGATGGAGTCACTTTTTTGAAATTTCTATTCTAGGGGTGCAACAGGGGGCTTCAAATGGGACATGGTATAAACAAAACCAGTCCTGCAAAATCTGCCTTCCAAAACCCATATGGTGTTCCCCTCCTTCTATGTGCTCCCGTTCGGCCAAACAGTAGTTTACGACCACATATGGGGTGTTTCTGCAAACTACAGAATCAGGGCAACCCATTTTGAGTGTTGTTTGGCAGTTAGCCCTTGTTTTACTCCTGGAAAAAATTGATTATATTGGAAAATTTTCCAAAAAATAGAAATTTCTAAATTGTTTCTCCATCTGCCGATAACTCTTGTGGAACACCTAAAGGGTTAACAAAGTTTGTAAACCCAGTTTTGAATACCTTGAGGGGTGTACTTTCTTAGATGGAGTCACTTTTTTGAAATTTCTATTCTAGGGGTGCAACAGGGGGCTTCAAATGGGACATGGTATAAACAAAACCAGTCCTGCAAAATCTGCCTTCCAAAACCCATATGGTGTTCCCCTCCTTCTATGTGCTCCCGTTCGGCCAAACAGTAGTTTACGACCACATATGGGGTGTTTCTGCAAACTACAGAATCAGGGCAACCCATTTTGAGTGTTGTTTGGCAGTTAACCCTTGTTTTACTCCTGGAAAAAATTGATTATATTGGAAAATTTTCAAAAAAATAGAAATTTTTAAATTGTTTCTCCATCTGCCATTAACTCTTGTGGAAGACATAAAGTGTTAATAAAGTTTGAAAAAACAGTTTTGAATACCTTGAGGGGTGTAGTTTCTAGAATGGGGTCATTTTTGGGAGGTTTCTATTATCTAAGCCTCACAATATGACTTCAAACCTGAACTGGTCCATAAAAAGTGGGATTTTGAAGATTTCTCAAAAATTTCAAAATTTGCTTCTGAACTTCTAAGCCTTGTAACATCCCCAAAAAATAAAATATCATTCCCAAAATGCTACAAACATGAAGTAGACATATGGGGAATGTAAAGTCATCGCAATTTTTGGGGGTATTACTATGTATTACAGAAGTAGAGAAACAAACTTTGAAATTTGCTAATTTTTCAAAATTTTTGGTAAAAAATGTATTTTTTTATGCAAAAAATTTTACTTTTTTGACCCAATTTTAGCAGTGTCATGAAGTACAATATGTGACGAAAAAACAATCTCAGAACGGCCTGGGTAAGTCAAAGCATTTTAAAGTTATGAGCACTTAAAGTGACACTGGTCAGATTTGCAAAAAATGGCCTGGTCCTTAAGGTGAAAATGAGCCTGGTCCTTAAGGGGTTAAAGGCCTGGGGTATGGACATCTGTACGCTGCGCTGGGACACAGAAGTGGATGTGCTAGCTGATGGTGCTTGCAAATGTCCAGGTGCAGGTCGGAAGGCACCTGGGCCTGCGTCTTGGACAGGGGATTGGCCAGCACGTAACACAAGGGAAGAAGAGGCAGTGGTGTGACCCGCAGACACTGATTGTGGACCCAGGTGTTCGGCCCACCTATTAAGGTGCTTTGATGCCATGTGGTGAATCATGCTGGTGGTGGTGAGGTTACTATTCTTCACACCCCTGCTCATTTTCGTATGGCACAGGTTGCAAATGACAATTCTTTTATTGTCCGCACTTTCCTCAAAAAAGCACCAGACTGTGGAACACCTACCCCTTGCCAAGCGAGATTGCCGCAAGGGGGTGCTCCAGGGAACAGTTGTGGGCCTGTTTGGTGTGGCCCACCTTCTCCCTTTTGCCACCCCACTGCCTCTTCCAGTCATTAGCGGTGCTGCAGATCCCTCCCCTTCTGTACTGCTGTCCTCGCTCGGCTTGCCACCGTCCCAGGTTGGGTCAGTAATTTCATCGTCCACCACTTCCTCTTCCACTTCTTCACTCTGGTCATCCTCCTGACTTGTTGACCTAACAAGAACCTCACTTATTGACAACTGTGTCTCATCCTCATCATCAACCTCTTGAGACAGTAATTGCCGTTGACTTATTGGCAACTGTGTCTCATCATCATCATCATCCACCTCGTGAAACACTAATTGCTGTTCCCCACCGTCATCTTCTTCTGACTGTGGATGCTCAAGAGTTTGGGAATCAGTGCACAAGATCTCCTCATGTCCCTCTTCAAGCGGGCTTGGCAAGAGGCCTAAATCAAGGAACGGTGCTGAAAAGAGCTCCTCAGAATATCTGAGTGTGGGATCACTTGTTTGCCAAGACTCTCCATGGTCGGAGGAAGGCGAATCGGGTTAGGATTCTGTTGACCAGACTCTTGGCTACTGAGACTGGACTTTGTGGAAGACAGGGTGGTGCTTAACCAACTGGAAGCATTATCTGCTGCAATCCAACCGACCACCTGGTCGCACTGGTGTGACTTCGAGAGTGGTGTCCTGCACCACCCTGCAAACTGGGACATGAAGGTAGGTATCGTGGATTAGTATGTTTCTTGTGCTCTGGCAATAGGCACAGTTTCACCGCGTCCAGGGCCACGGCCTCTGCGTGCACCATCAGTAGCATGGCCACTTCCCCTTACCTTACTGCTCGCCTTGAACATATTAAATGGTATATATGCTTGCAAGTATGTCACACGTACAGTAGCGCAGGTTTTGTAAGTGTATGCGCAAATAAATTAGACTGAATGTCACTGATATTTAGGATGCGCAAATGTTATACAGAAGATGTAGCGCAGGTAATGTCGCTGTCACCAGCGGGGATTTTGTTTTTACTGAATGTCACAGATATTTAGGATGCGCAAACATTATACAGGAGATGTGGCGCAGGTAATGTTGCTGTCACCAGCGGGTAAAAAATTAGACTGGATGTCACAGATATTTCGGATGCGCAAATGTTATACAGAAGCTGTAGCGCAGGTAATGTCGCTGTCACTAGTGGCCAAACAGTTGCGCTGAATGTCACAGATATTTAGGATGCGCAAGCGCTATACAGGAGATGTAGCGCAGGTAATGTCGATGTCACGAGCGGCAAAAAAATTAGACTGAATGTCACAGATATTTAGGATTCGCAAAAGTTACACAGGAGATGTAGAGCAGGTATTGTCGCTGTCACCAGCTGTGAAAAAATTGGACTGAATGTCACAGATATTTAGGATGCGCAAACGTTATACAGGAGATGTAGCACAGTTAATGTCGGTGTCACCAGCGGCGAAAAAATTTGACTGGATATCACAGATATTTAGGATGCGCAAATGTTATACAGGAGATGTAGCACAGGTAATGTCGTTGTCACCAGCAGCAAAAACATTTGAGTGAATGTCACAGATATTTAGGATGCGCAAATGTTATACAGGAGATGTAGCGCAGGTAATGTCGTTATCACCAGCGGGGGAAAAAATTGACTGAATGTCACAGATATTAAGGCTTCGCAAAAGTTACACAGGAAATGTAGCGCAGGTAATGTTGCTGTCACCAGCGGCGAACAAATTAGACTGAATGTCACAGATATTTAGGATGTACAAACGTTATACAGTAGATGTGGCGCAGGTAATGTCGCTGTCACCAGCGGGGAAAAAATTACACTGAATGTCACAGATATTTAGGATGCGCAAACGTTACACAGGAGATATTTAGTCGCTGTTACCAGCGGCAAAAAAATTTACCTGAATGTCACTGATATTTATGATGTGCAAACGTTATACAGGAGATGTAGCGCAAGTAATGTCGCTGTCACCAGCGGCGAAAAAATAAAACTGAATGTCACTGATATTAAGAATGTGCAAACGTTATACAGGAGATGTAGAGCAGGTAATGTCGCTGTCACTAGCGGCGAAAAGAATTAAACTGAATGTCAAAGATATTTAGGATGTGCAAATGTTATACAGGAGATGTAGCGCAGGTAATGTCGCTGTCACTAGCGGCGAAAAAATTAGAGTGAATGTCACAGATATTTAGGATACGCAAACTCGGAATATTTATGCTGTCTCCGATTGACAGTCCATATTATTTATGTGAATAAATTAAAATCTGTAATGAAGGAGATTCTAATTTATTATCATAAATATCAAGCTAAAACAAGCTCGTGATCTGCGTTGAATTGAAGACAAAACCCAGTTACAGACAAAATATATATGTAATTTATTAATACAATTTATAGTGCAAAATAATATATAATAAAATTGGTGTTAATAAAATTCAATCAATGATATGCAAAATAGTGAGAAAGTCAAAAATAATTGAGAATATATATTTATATACACAATTATGCTTTCTTATAATGATGCCCCTCAATTATATTTAAAAATCAATTTAATACTTGATTTCTCTCAGCCGACAAATGTCTGATTAAACCCAAAACTGGTTTATCTTTTATCTATATATATATATATATATATATATATATATATATATTCAACCATATCGGTCTAGAACTGAATTCAATTCCTTGGAGATAATACCGTGTTTTCACCAGTATATTTTCAATCTCCCTGTATTGGATTAATTTTCAGGATGATGCTGCAGGTACACCCCAATCTTATTCCAAAACAGATACTATACACAAGGTATGGTTAATTGAATATATATATAGATATGTATTATATTAATTAATTATCCTATAAAATATAGGTATGGTTATACTATACCAAAATGTCAGCTAGCAGAAATCAGTTTCAATGGTTCTAAGATGGCTGCCTCCAATGACTGAAAAGGTGGTCAGGGCTGGATCTGGTCTTTTCCCTTGATGATCGTCCCTTCAGGATGGTCTTTCTGAAGATGGTCTTTTGAAGATGGTCAGAGAGAGAGCTAGAGAGAGATCGAGACTGATCGATCTTAGAAAGGGCTTGGCCAAGTTTTATCATTAACTAGTGACCTCACTTTATAATTAATAGAACCTCCCTCTAGGGAAAATACACACTAGATCTTTATGTTACCCTAACACTAGATGGCACTAGTACTCCATACAAAAGTCGAAGCACTCTTTTTATTCATTCACTATAAATAATTTTTAACTAAGGTTTCAGACAAAACCTTGAGAGGATCTTGAATAGACAATGACTTTTATATTTAGTCAAACACCTTGTTTATCCTTAAATCTTTTGACCAGACCTAATTAAATCAAGATACACATGACCATTCTTGAGTCATTGTTCTGGGCAAAAGACAGGGTTTGTTTATGATCACCTGTGTCCACATTTCTCCATTCAAGAAAACCTCAAGGAAAGAAATGTGTGTGTTACACTGAGAGAGATTCTAAAAATGACAGAGGAATTTGTACCTCGTTTCTAATCTTAAAACTGAATATAGCTATAAGGACTATAAGGACCATACTCTTATATATATACAGCACACGTATTTAAATTACTACTCATACATTGATTAATATAAAAACCCTAAAGAAAGATTGGAGTCTTTCTATTCACTGAAAATCATCAAAACTCAGCACATTTCTAATACATTGTCTTATCTAGGCAATTACTTTTCATTAGACCTTGGGACATCTCCTTCTCACAAAAACAGACTTGGGTAAACACTTTGGTACATATCGTAAACCTTAGATTAGTAATTTAGAGTTAAAATCCTGAACTCACCCTGCACTTTTAAAATAAGACAAAATGGTTGTCCCTTAGTCTCATGTCCATACATCTTATATAGGCCTTATACTTATGGACTTTATTTATACCTAATAGTTCTGACAAAACCTTAAACAGGCGATGTAGAGCAGGTAATGTCGCTGTCACCAGTGGCAAAAAAATTAGACTGAATGTCACAGATATTTAGGATTCGCAAAAGTTACACAGGAGATGTAGCACAGGTATTGTCGCTGTCACCAGCGGCGAATTTTTTTTACTGAATTTCACAGATATTTAGGATGCGCAAACATTATACAGGAGATGTAGCACAGGTAATGTCGCTGTCACCAGCAGCGAAAAAATTAGACTGAATGTCACAGATATTTAGGATGCGCAAACGTTATACAGGTGGTATAGCGCAGGTAATGTCGTTGTCACCAGCGGCCAAACAGTTGCGCTGAATGTAACAGATATTTAGGATGTGCAAACGTTATACAGGAGATGTAGAACAGGTAATGTCGCTGTCACCAGCGGCCAAACAGTTGCGCTGAATGTCACAGATATTTAGGATGTGCAAACGTTATACAGGAGATGTAGAACAGGTAATGTCGCTGTCACCAGCGGCGAAAAATTAGACTGGATGTCACAGATATTTAGGATGCACAAATGTTATACAGGAGATGTAGCGCAGGTAATGTCGCTGTCACCAGCGGCCAAACAGTTGCGCTGAATGTCACAGATATTTAGGATGCGCAAACGTTATACAGGAGATGTAGCTCAGGTAATGTCACTGTCACCAGCGGCGAAAAAATTTGACTGAATGTCACAGATATTTAGGATGAGCAAACGTTATACAGGAGATGTAGCACAGGTAATGCAACAATTGCTCTGAATGTCACAGATATTTAGGATATGCAAACGTTATACAGGAGATGTAGAACAGGTAATGTCGCTGTCACCAGCGGCGAAAAATTAGACTGGATGTCACAGATATTTAGGATGCACAAATGTTATACAGGAGATGTAGCGCAGGTAATGTCGCTGTCACCAGCGGCCAAACAGTTGCGCAGAATGTCACAGATATTTAGGATGCGCAAACGTTATACAGGAGATGTAGCTCAGGTAATGTCACTGTCACCAGCGGCGAAAAAATTTGACTGAATGTCACAGATATTTAGGATGAGCAAACGTTATACAGGAGATGTAGCACAGGTAATGCAACAATTGTACTGAATGTCACAGATATTTAGGATGCACTAATGTAACACAACAGATGTAGCAGAGGTTGTGTCACTGTCAGCAGCGGCCAAACAATTACATGCAATTTAGCGCAGTTTGCGCTAATAATATATATTGCAGCCAGATAAAACAATAGTCCTTAAAAGGACTTTTGGGTCTCTAACTCCTTTCAACACTAAACAATTCCTGTCCCTACACTATCTGTCCCTTCTGCTGCAGCTCTCCCTGACTAATACTGAGCTGAACCACATGTCAAATCTTGTGCTATATAGCACCCGATGACGCGTTCTGGCCAGCCAATCATTGTAATGCCAGTGACCAACATGGCTACGGAATTACAGTGAAGGCCAGTACTTCCCTGCACGTTTATTGTCCAGAATACAGACAACAGGCAGAAGGAGAGATCAGAGTCACAGACACAGGTCTGGTCAGAAGACAGAGAGGCAGATTGGTCACAGAGACAGACAAACAGATTATAGCTGTAAAACATGCTCCAGCAGGCAGAGTGACCTAGTAGATCTATTGAGACCTAGGAAGATGTAATGCACAGGATACAGCAGGCAAAACCAGAAGAGAGCCAAGAGAATCTGTTGGATGGGGGCAGGACACACAACTTTGAAAATATATAACAGGGTAATTGAACTCACTAGTCAACAGGAGCGGACTGGGAACTTAAAGTGGCCCTGGAAAAAAAATACTAAAAATGGCCTTGTTTTGTAGTCGGGTCCAAATTGATGGAAGGAAGGGGCAACACAAGTAGGTGGGGCCAGCAATACCATATTGTGGCACATTATACCACCCCCAACAGAGCCAATTACCACAGTCAATCACATAATACTGCCGCCAGCAGCACAAAAAACATCCCCAAAGATTTCCACTGGCCGGCCGTGGGGAGGACTCAGGCGGCCCCCTGGGCATGAAGCAATGGCAATAGATGAACCACCATTGTAACAAAGTGGGGAACATTTACAAAAGTATTTTCACCTGTCAAAAAATGCTGTTTTAGGGTACTTTCACACTTGCGTTAAAGTTTTCCGGTAGTGAGTTCCGTCCTAGGGAATCAATACCGGAAAAAAACTGACCAGTTTTATCCTAATGCATTCTGAATGGAGAGCAATCCGTTCAATATGCATCAGGATGTCTTAAATTCAGTCACTCTTACAGTATTTTCTCAGTCCAAAATTCCGGAACGCTTACCATTATTGTCCATTGAAATGCATTAATGCCAGATCCGGCACCAAGTGTTCCGGCAAAACGGATCCAGTTTTCCGGTCTGTGCATCTGCAGACCTTTAAAAATGCTAAAAAAATTAAAATACTGGATACGTTTTTCCGGATGACACTGGAGAGACGGATCCGGTGTTTCAATGCATTTGCTAGACGGATCCGAATCCATCTACAAATAGTATCCGTTTGCACACGGATTTCCGGATCCGGCCGGATCTTCACAACGCAAGTGTGAAAGTACCCTCAAGACAGTCTAATTTTATTAGTCGCATTTGCTACTGAAATTGTGCCTGTTTTAGGATCTCTTTTGCGCTTCGTTCAATGATTTTGAAGTTTTAAACCTTTGTTGGTTAACCTCCGGCACTCCAGCTGTGGTAAAACTATGACTCCCAAGATGTACACTTGCTTGGATGATCTCAGAACTCCAGAGAAATGAATGGAGCATGCTGGGGGTTCTAGTTTCACCACAGCTGGAGTGCCGGAGGTTAGCCATCACTGTTTTAGACTAACTCAGTTGTCTATTTGTGCATGAATTAAGTGCAAAAAACAGTCCACTTTTAATACTCCACACCAGAGCTGGCTTATATTTGACAGTTTTGAGTGGTAAAGTGTGACTTTGTTTGCATTTAAAGTTGCACTTTCAGGGAGATTTGCAACTTTTCTGCCCACAGATGCAACTATTTTTCATGTGCAAATAAATATCATATTTATTGTGGATTTGATTAGACCTATAGGAGGCCATATTGCTATATGTATGTATTTTAAAGATGGCCGAGAGAGGGTCATGGGAAGGACGCTGTTAATAAGAATTCTTCTCATGGATGTACCAGCTGGTGCTAATTACCTCTACAGTTAGGTATTTATTAATGAAGCAGAAAATCTGTGATATCTATATACACTTATAATCAACCTTAGTTTTGTATAATTAAAGCAATAAGATATATGTATCATTTTATATTGTTACGTATTCTTAAGGATGTTTATGTATCTGTCATCATATATATTTCTTAATAGGAACGCATATATTCCTATTATATAATGAGAACAGTTTAAATATAGACTTTGTTAATGAGTATCTGTAAAGATGTGGTATTTTAACTAACCATCAATCACCCGTTGGTGTAGCAGAGGAGGCACACATATCTATGTGAGAAAACAAGGCTCATCATATTGTTATCGGTCCCATAAATTAACAATGTGGGAAACATTCAAAGGGTGCCTAAATGTCTGTGCTTAATTGGTAGAAGTGTCAGAATGAATCCCTCTAGCTTTGATTTAGGTTCCAGAGGTCATGTGTATAGAATGTGAGATAAAGTCATACTTGGATATTTAACCCTTAATAGAATGATACTAATAGCTTAGGTAATAGTATCACCTAGGGGTAAATGAGTAACATTACACCAACAGAAGTGCATTTTGGGTAATACAATGATATCACAGTCCTTATCATATGTACACGCCTAGCCGACAATGATTGGAAAACTCCAAGCTAGAAAGGTGTGTCTAACTGATAAGTTTGTAATTATAAACCACACACACATGAGGAAATGTACAGCAACAAAGGGGAACCAGGAAAACAAAGAGAAACAAAGAAAACCCAAGAGAAAGATCCTAATGACCAGATCGTACCTTAGAGCTGACTTCCCTTAGTCTCTGCACATCATCTGAATTCTCGGTAATGTATAACTTTATTTTGTGTAGTATTGATATAAATTAATCAGCCTGATATTTAGCAAACTCCCCGCTGTTTACCTCCAAGGGGTAAAGGGCAAGCTTGGCGGATGTATAGTTGTTAACAGTGCTACATTATTACGTTATATTCTTCTGTCTGAGAGGTACTGTGTACACGCTGGTATTTGTGTTAGTGCCATCTAGTGGCAAATTAAGTCAATGGGGACCCGAACTTTTGAGCACTAAAATGGCTGTAAAAATGTAATGTAAAGGGCTAGAGGGCTGCAAATGGCATCAAAATGTGGTTACGAGCATGGCAAGTGCTCTGCAAACATGGAAATTACTTTAAATAACATAAAATACATCAAAAAAATAAAATAAAATCTTGATCTAGGAGGACCAGGTCCATATGGAGTAGGAGGTTGAGGAGGCGGTGGATGTGGCGTTGTCGGTGGAAGCAGCGGTGGAGGAGGAGGTAGCCTACACTGGTTTTTGGTTTTAAATTTTATTTTTAAAATTAGGGTACACCCCAAAACATTGGTTAATACAACCTGTGATAACCCCCTCCAGTCATGCTAAACACACGTTCAGACAATACACTGGCTGCAGAGCAGGCCAGCACCTCCAAGGGGTAAAGGGCAAGCTTGGCGGATGTATAGTTGTTAACAGTGCTACATTATTACGTTATATTCTTCTGTCTGAGAGGTACTGTGTACACGCTAGTATTTGTGTTAGTGCCATCTAGTGGCAAATTTTGGGTACTGCATATCACTGTCTATCATTGCAGATTATTGAGTTTCACATTGCTTAATCTTTGATTGTATTTAAAATTATTGTATTATAAATCATTTATATTTTTGCATAGATGCTTGTGCCTTGTTTTACTGATTGCACAATATAATTAAATAACCGATAAAATTCTTTTTGAGGTGTTATGTATGTCCACCTTGAGGATTAATAATCATAAAAATATTTGAATTTTTACTTTGATCCTTTCTTTTATATAAATCCTTTTGCTTTATATCCCAGACAAGGTGAATATGAATCTGTCTAACTGAAAATGAACCACCAGAGGTCAGACTAATACCAATATGTCTAGTCCAATTTATCAACTGCTGTGTGACTTTTAAAGGGCTTCTGTCACCCCACTAAAGTGATTATTTTTTTTTTGGGCTGGTGAAATTAGTTATATTGCGATATATCACAATATAATTGTGTTACTTACTTTGATCCAGCAGTTTCTTCAAAAAACGAAGTTTTATCATATGTAAATTCGGTCTCTAACAGCAAGTAGGGCGGCTACTTGCTGCTAGCTGCTGCAGAAATCCACCCCCTCGTCGTGTTGATTGACAGGGCCAGCCGGGATCTCCTCCTCCGGCCAGCCCTGTCGGCATTTCAAAAATCGCGCGCCTCTGTTGATTCGGCGCAGGCGCTCTGAGATGAGGAGGCTCGTCTCCTCAGCACTCCCTCAGTGCGCCTGCGCCGATGACATCACCGAAATAGAAGACGTCATCGGCGCAGGCGCACTGAGGGAGTGCTGAGGGATGTGGTGTTGTCGGTGGAAGCAGCGGTGGAGGAGGAGGTAGCCTACACTGGTTTTTGGTTTTAGCAGGGGTCTATGACAGAAAACAATTGTTTATTGTCACCCGAAAATGTAAAATAAAAATTATTGAAATTTATTAAGCTGTCAACTAGGTAGAGGAGAGGTATATTACACCTAAAAATTGGGGAATTTGACCCTAAAAAGTAACTGACAAATGTTATTTTTTTATTTTTTACCGGTCTAATAGGTATAGCAGTGGTACATCACACCAAAAAATTGCTGAATTTCACCAGAAAATGTAACTGCCAATTTTTTAATTTATTTTCTTTTACCGGTCTACTAGGTATAGCAGTGGTACTTCAAACAAAAAAATTGCTGAATTTCACCAGAAAATATAACTGACAATATTTTTTATTGTTTAACCTGTCTACTAGGTATAGCAGTGGTACTTCACACCCAAAAATTGTTGAATTTCAACTGAAAATGAAACTGACAAATATATTTATTTTTTTAACCGGCCTACTAGGTATAGCAGTGGTACTATAAACCCAAAAATTGGTTAATTTCCCTAGAAAATGTTAATGACAATTTATTTAACCGATCTACTAGGTATAGCAGTGGTACTATACACTAAAAAATTTGTTAATTTCACCAGAAAATGTTAATGACAATTGTATTTTTATTTTTTAAATGGCCTACTAGGTATAGCAGTGGTACTATACACCCAAAAATTGATAAATTTCACCAGAAAATGTAAATGACAAAGTAGTTGGATGAAATTGAGTAGGAGTTTGAGGAGGCGGTGGACGTAGCGGAGTAGGTGGAAGCGGCAGTGGAGGAGGACGAGATAGCCAACACAGGTTTTTGGTTTTAATTTAATTTTTTTAAATTAAGGTACACTCCAAAAGAGTGTAAAATATCCAAAATACAAACATGAGCAATTGCACTGCAGTTATAACAATGGCTGGTTAGTGCCGGTATACATGTCTATTCTGGACAAGGTACGGACAAGTCCTGAGGGATCCATGCCTGGCTCATTTTAATGAACGTGAGCTTGTCCACATTGGCTGTGGACAGGCGCCTGCTCTTGTCTGTGATGCCGCCCCCTGCCGTGCTAAACACACGTTCAGATAATACACTGTAGGCATGTGCACACAGATACTGCTCCACCATGTTGGTGAAATGCTGCCTCCTGCTAAGACGTTCCATATCAGCTGGTGGTGCTGGTTGTTGTAGCGAGCTGACAAAGCTTTTCCACATTTCGGCCATGCTAACCCTGCCTTCTGAGATGCTGGCGGTGCCCCAGCTGCGTTGGCGACCTCTTCCTCGTCCTCTGCATTCGCCTTGTGCTTCCACTGTGCCCCCGCTGTCAGGTGGGAATGCCACCAGCAAGCGCGTCTACCAGCGTGCGCCTGTAATCGCGCATCTTACGATCACGCTCCAGGGGATCCAGCAGCGTGGCCACCCAGTAATCAGCACAAGTTAGAATGTGGGCAACTCAGCGATCGTTGCAGAGACACTGCAGCATGTAATCGCTCATGTGTGCCAGGCTGCCCAGAGGCAACGAAAAGCTGTCCTCTGTGGGAGGTGCATCGTCTGTGTCCTCTGTATCCCCCCATCCACGCACCAGTGATGGCCATGAGCTGGTCTGGGTGCCACCCTGCTGTGAACATGGTTCCTCCTCTTCCATCTCCTCCTCCTCATCCTCCACCTCCTCATCCTCCAGAACTGTGGCCTGGCTGGACAATTGTGTACCTTGGGTTTGTGGGTGCAGGAACCCACCCTCTGAGCCACTTGGGAATGACTGGCCGGAAACCCTACGAAATGATCCCTCTTCCTCCTCCTGTGCCACATTCTCTTCCATCATAGCCAGGAGCGTTTTTTCAAGGAGGCATAGAAGTGGGATAGTAACGCTGAGAACGCCGTTATCGGCACTGGCCATGTTGGTGGAGTACTCGAAACAGCGCAACAAGGAACACAGGTCTCGCATGGAGGCCCAGTCATTGGTGGTGATGTGGTGCTGTTCCGCCGAGCGACTCACCCGTGCGTGCTGCAGCTGAAACTCCACTATCGCCTGCTGCTGCTCTCACAGTCTGGCCAGCATGTGCAAGGTGGAATTCCACCTTGTGGGCACGTCGCATATGAGGCGGTGAGCGGAAAGGCCGAAGTTACGCTGCAGTGCTGACAGGCGAGCAGCAGCAGGGTGAGAACGCCGAAAGCGCGCACAGACAGCCCGCACTTTATGCAGCAGCTCTGACATGTTGGGGTAATTTTTAAGGAATCTCTGCACCACCAAATACAGCACATGCGCTAGGCAAGGGGTAAACTGCCTGCTGTCGTTTACCCCTTGCTGTGCTGAAGTTGGTGGTGAAGATGTTACGCTGACCGGATGAGGAGCTGGTAGAGGATGAGGAAGCAGAGTAGGAGGAGGAAGCAACAGGAGGCAAACTGAAGCGCCCTGCAATCCTCGGTGGTGGAAGGACATGCGCCAAACTGCTATCCGTCTCAGGCCCAGCCACCACTGCATTTACCCAGTGTGCTGTTATGGAGATATAACGGCCCTGACCGTGCTTACTGGTCCACGTTTCCGTAGTCAGGTGCACCTTGCCACAGATGGCGTTGCGCAGTGCACACTTGATTTTGTCCCCTACTTGGTTTTGAAGGGAAGGGGTGGCTCATCTTGAAAAGTAATGGCGGCTGGGCATGACGTACTGTGGGACAGCCACCACCATAAGGCCTTTAAAACTATCCGTCTCCACCAGACGGAATGACAGCATTTCAAAGGCAAGTAATTTAGAAATGCTGGCATTCAGGGCTAGGAATCGCGGGTGGGGAAGGGGGTACGTCTTCCTCTCCAGCGTTTGGGATATGGAGAGCTGAACGCTTGCGTGGGACATTGTGGAGATGCTTGGTGACCCAGGTGTTGGTGTTGCTGGCAGATCCTCTGTTTGCGGGGTGCCAGGTGGCACTGTCACTCCAGAGGTGGATGAAGAGGCCACGACTGCAGCAGAAGAGGAAGCAGGAGGAGCCAGAAACCTTTCTTGGTTTTTGAGGTGTCTACTCCACTGCAGCTCGTGCTTTGCACTTAAATGCCTGGTCATGTAGGTTATGCTCAGGTTGAGAACGTTTATGCCTCGCTTCAGGCTCTGATTGCACAGCGTGCAAACTACTCGTGGCTTGTCGTCAGCACATTGTCTGAAGAACTGGCATGCCAGGTAACTCCTTGGAGCTGGCTTTGGTGTGCTCGGTCCCTTGCTGCGGTGGGCTGTAGGAGGCGTACTGTCTAGAGGACGGACTCTCCGCATTTTGCACCCTGCTCCCTCTTCTGCTGTGCTGGTGGCTCTGTCCGACCACCACCTCTTCCTCCAAACTACATCGGTCACTTGCATGACCTTGATTCCATGTGGGTTCGAGGACCTTATCGTCCTCCACATCATCTTCTACCCAGTCTTCACCCCTGACTTTCTTGTCTGTCTGCACACTTTCGAAAGCCCCAGCAGTTGGCACCTGTGTTTCGTCATCATCCGAGACGTGCTGCGATGGTTCTCCCATGCAATAAGTGGTTGGGCATCGGTGTACTCAATCTCTTCCACTTCTGGGGCAGGGCTAGGTGGATGGCCCTGGGAAACTCTGCTAACAGTCATCAAAAAGCAGAAGAGACTGCTGCATGACTTGGGGCTAAGACTGCTTCGCTGATTTGTAAGGGGGTGAGGTGAAAGACTGATGGACATCGGCTGCAGGTGCCAACTGTGGATCCACTGTCAGCAACCCAATCTACTATCGCCTATACTTGTTCAGGCCTCACCATTCGTAGAGCAGCATTAGGCCCGACCAAATACCGCTGCAGGTTTTGTCGCCTACTCGCACCTGAGGAAGGGGGTTTCACTTATGTGTGTAGCTGGCACAGATCGACCACATCCTCTCCCTGGAACAGGAGCTCCACCAGCAGCACCACGACCTGGGCCACGTCAATTATTTGACGCTCTCCTCATATTTTTTGAATTTAGGATCTTGCCCTAAATGGGTGTTTAATTAATAGTAGAAAATAATGACAGTATGTAAAGGGTGTATCTCACACGGCCTGAACCAGACTAGGCCTCAATTAAAGATTTCTTTGCACAAAATGGCTGTATTTCAAATGGCTGAATCAAACCCCTGTATGTATAGGGGGGATCTCACATGCCCTGAATCAGTGTAGGCCTGAATTAAAGATTTCTTTGCACAAAATGGCTGTATTTCAAATGCCTGATTCAAACCCCTGTATGTAGGGGGGTATCTCACACGGTCTGAACCAGTGTAGGCCTGAAGTAAATATATCTTTGCACAAAATGGGTGTATTTCAAATGGCTGAATCTAACCCCTGTATGTATAGGGGATCTCACACGCCCAGAATCAGTGTAGGCCTGAATTAAAGATTTCTTTGCACAACATGGCTGTATTTCAAATGGCTGTATTTCAAATGGCTGAATTAAACCCCTGTATGTATAGAGGGGATCTCACACGCCCTGAATCAGTGTAGGCCTGAATTAAAGATTTCTTTGCACAACATAGCTGTATTTCAAATGGCTGAATCGAACCCCTGTATGTATAGGGGGGGATCTCACATGCCCTGAATCAGTGTAGGCCTGAATTAAAGATTTCTTTGCACAAAATGGCTGTATTTCAAATGCCTGATTCAAACCCCTGTATGTAGGGGGTATCTCACACAGTCTGAACCAGTGTAGGCCTGAAGTAAATATATCTTTGCACGAAATGGCTGTATTTCAAATGGCTGAATCAAACCCCTGTATGTATAGGGGGGTTCACACATGCCCTGAATCAGTGTAGGCCTGAAGTAAATATATCTTTGCACAAAATGACTGTATTTCAAATGGCTGTATTTCAAATGGCTGAATCAAACCCCTGTATGTATAGGGGGGATCACACATGCCCTGAATCAGTGTAGGCCTGAAGTAAATATATCTTTGCACAAAATGACTATTTCAAATGGCTGTATTTCAAATGGCTGAATCAAACCCCTGTATGTATAGGGGGGATCACACATGCCCTGAATCAGTGTAGGCCTGAAGTAAATATATCTTTGCACAAAATGGCTGTATTTTAAATGGCTGTATTTCAAATGCTTAATTCAAACCCCTGTATGTATAGGGGGGTTCACACACGCCCTAAACCAGTGTAGGCCTGAAGTAAATCTATCTTTGCACAAAATGGCTGTATTTCAAATGGCTGCATTTCAAATGCCTGATTCAAACCCATGTATGTAGGGGGGTATCTCACACGGTCTGAACCAGTGTAGGCCTGAAGTAAATATATCTTTGCACATAATGGCTGTATTTCAAATGGCTGAATCAAACCCCTGTATGTATAGGGGGGTTCACACATGCCCTGAATCAGTGTAGGCCTGAAGTAAATATATCTTTGCACAAAATGGCTGTATTTCAAATGGCTGTATTTCAAATGCCTGATTCAAACCCCTGTATGTAGAGGGTGTATCTCACAGGGCCTGAACCAGTGTAGGCCTGAATTCAATATTGGTGCACCAAATGGCGGTATTTAAAATCTCTGAATGTAACCCAAATGTATTAAGGGTGTATCTCACAATGACATCTGCATCAAAGGCTGCCAACAAAAAATTTTGCGCCCAAACGACTGTTTGTTTAACAACTGAATTTGACAGCAGTATATAAGCCTGTAATTTCACACGTGCTGATGCTGCAAGGCCTGAAAATAGTGTCTTTTGTCAAAAAAGTTTGTTTTTCAAACCCCAGAGAATGATGGGTGTATTTCTACCTTAAATTGCACACTGACTAATACAGATGTTGTAGATTGCAAAAAAAGTATTTTTTTTGCTAACAGAATATGAAAGCTGTATATATTAAACTTGAATTTAACACTTGCAGATCTGGAAAATACAGTTTTTTGAAGGAAAAAAAAGTGTTTTTCAAACCCCAGAAAATGATGGGTGTATTTCTACCTTAAATTACACACTGACTAATACAGATGTTTTAGATTGCCAAGAAAGTCTTTTTTTGCTAACATAATATGAAAGCTGTATATATTAAATTTGAATTTAACACTTGCAGATCTGGAAAATACAGTTTTTTGAAGAAAAAAAAAAAGAGTGTGTTTTTCAAACCCCAGAAAATGATGGGTGTATTTCTACCTTAAATTGCACACTGACTAATACAGATGTTGTAGTTTGCCCCCAAAAAATGGCGATTTGCAATGTCCCAAAAGCTCAGATGCAGTGCTGGTGCACTGAGCATGCATAAAATGGCCGGCACCCACCTAACTAACAGAATTATAAAAGTTTTAGTTTTTTTTGGTCAATGGCCCCAGGGCAGAGTAAAGCGATTGTGTCCTGCACCCACACAACTATTTCTAGGTAGATCGCTGAGTTAGATTCTCTCCTATTCTCTCCCTGAAATCACAAGTCCAGCAGCATCCTCTCCCTACACTTGAAACAGCAGAGTGACGTGCAGCGCTACATGACTCAATCTTATATAGAGCCTGGGTCACATGCTGCTCTGGCCAATCACAGCCATGCCATTAGTAGGCATGGCTGTGATGGCATCTTGGGGCAAGTAGTATGATGCTTGTTGATTGGCTGCTGTTCAGCCGATCCAAACACAGCGGAGAGTGGCACAGCCAGGGAGAAAAAAAGAAGCTCACCTTCTACCTGGCTGTGACGCTCTCCGCTGTGATTGGATCGTGGCACAGACAGGGAGAAGGAGATGCCCATTGAGAAACCTTGGCGTCTCCTCGTCCCTGTACCAATGCTCTGTATTAATATTCTGAGCGTGAAAACTACAGGGGGCCACAGTGCGGCACAGGAGCGATATTAAAAAAAAAAAAAACATTCAGGGTGGCAGCATCAGCAAGTACCTCGCAAGTAAAGGTATTTATCAAGAATAATAAAAAAACTGAGGCTTGGAGAAGGGATAGGTGTTTGGAAATTCCCAAAAAAGTGATTAGAGATAGGCTACTTGTATTACTACACTGTATAAGACGATGGTCTCAGAAAATTGGAGATACATTTTCTTCAAAATAATACACCGAATATACAGTGCCTTGCAAAAGTATTCACCCCCCTTGACTTTTTTGTGTTTTGTTACATTTCAGCCTTAAAGGGGTTGTCCAAGTTATATTTATTGATGACCTATCCTCAGGATAGGTCATCAATATCAGATCGGCTGGGGTCCGACACCCGGCACCCCCTCCGATCAGCTGTTTGAAGAGGAGACTCGCACGGTGCCAGCGCTGCCTCCTCTTCACCGTTTACCTTCTAGCCGTTGCATCTGCAGTGGTGAGCAGGTGTAATTACACCCAA
This sequence comes from Bufo gargarizans, assembly GCF_014858855.1. Taxonomy (NCBI): domain Eukaryota; kingdom Metazoa; phylum Chordata; class Amphibia; order Anura; family Bufonidae; genus Bufo; species Bufo gargarizans. Next base: position 276,361,480 of record NC_058080.1, read on the forward strand.
GCCTTCCCATTCATTTCAATAGGAAGGCTTGGGTGTAATTACACCTGCTCACCACTGCAGATGCAACGGCTAGAAGGTAAACAGTGAAGAGGAGGCAGCGCTGGCACCGTGCGAGTCTCCTCTTCAAACAGCTGATTGGCGGGGGTGTCGGACCCCCTCCGATCTGATATTGATGACCTATCCTGAGGATAGGTCATCAATAAATATAACTTGGACAACCCCTTTAAGTTCAATGTTTTGTTAATCTGAATTTTATGTATTGGATCAGAACACAATAGTTTAAGTCTACTTTTACTCTCATGTTTTGGCTTTCTTTGGCTTTCTGTTTGTGAGATCCGTTCAGGGCTCTCACAAGCGGTCCAAAACGGATCAGTTTTTGCCCTAATGCATTCTGAATGGAAAAGGATCCGCTCATAATGCATCAGTTCATTCTCCATTCCGCTTTGGAGACGGACACCAAAACGCTGCTTGCAGCGTTTTGGTGTCCGTCTGATGAAACTGAGCCAAACGGATCCGTCCTGGCACACAATGTAAGTCAACGGGGACAAATCCATTTTCACTGACACAATCTGGCACAATAGAAAACGGATCCATCGTCCATTGACTTTCAGTGATGTTCAAGACGGATTCGTCTGGGCTATGTTAAAGATAATATAAACTGATCCGTTCTGAACAGATGCAGACGGTTGTATTATCTGAACGGATCCGTCCATGACGGATCCGCACAAAACACGAGTGTGAAAGTAGCCTAACTTGGTAAAGTGAAATGAGAAAAATATATAAATAAAACTATTGTTTAGAAATAGAAAACAAGAAATTGGCATGTATGTATTCACCCCCGTTTGTTAAGAAGCCCATAAAAAGCTCTGGTGCAACCAATTACCTTCAGAAGTCACACAATTAGTGAAATGATGTCCACCCGTGTGCAATCTAAGTGTCACATGATCTGTCATTACATATACACACCTGCTTTGAAAGGTCCCAGGGGCTGCAACACCTAAGCAAGAAGCATCACTAACCAAACACTGCCATGAAGACCAAGGAACTCTCCGAACAAGTAAAGGACAATGTTGTTGAGAAATACAAGTCAGGGTTAGGTTATAAAAAAATATACAAATCTTTGATGATCCCCAGAAGCACCATCAAATCTATCATAACCAAATGGAAAGTAGAAAGAAAGAACATCCCTCGGCGCAAGGAACCAACCAGGTGCGTATGTCGTATCTTCAGAAATATTTATTGCAAGCTCACTACGCGTTTCAGGGACAAATTCCCCTTTTTCAGGTGAATAATGTTGCATAACAGATTAAACAAACATACTGGGTATATATACAGGTGAACACATGCAAACAAACAGGGTCAAAGGGGAGGTGGGCGGTATCCCAAAATGACCCCAAGGTTGAATCATAGTGATAATTGCACAAAACAAATAAAATAAAACTTATACATAAATATAATACCACATTGGGTTTATAAACCATGAAATTATTTTAATCCTATTTAGGGCAAAACACACAAGCCACTCTGGATGCCGCACCTCACATAGGAGGAACGCCGGCCTCACTCAGGGTCACATGATCGCAGTTCCGACCATGTGACCAGAGCAGGCCGTTACCAGGCAACGTGATGCTCCCAGGCCGGCAAGAGGGTACGCTCGGCACTCAGGGAGAGCAAATGTAAGGTGGCCAACCAGGAGGCTGCCTGCAGCGCTACAAGATATCGCGCAGAAAGACACTCAGCAGGAAAAGACGGTGGGCAAGGGCCCCACAATACAATAAAGAGGGGGATCTGGGGAATACAAAACAATAAAGTTTAGGGGGATATATACAACCCCAAAAAAGGTATACAAAATGCAAATATAGAAATATAGAAAAGGCAAATTGATTGCACACAAATATATATAAAGGAATATAATGTGTACTGCATACAAAAAATTATCACTATGCATTAATATATATATATATATGAATTATATATAAAAATTACATGTATTGCGTACGTGAAAAGTAAATACTATATAATAAATTATATATATATTGCATAATATAATAAATCCTATATATTATGTTTAAAACCAATGTTATGCCTTAGGCCTAAAAATGTATTTCGAACGCTTCATTCAAGCTTTTCGGGTTAAGACAATTAAGCTTAAAAATCCAAAACATTTCACGTTTCCTGAGCATCTGAATAACATTATAGCAGTCTTTATCTATCTGTTCAATGGGTGTAATCTTAAAACCAGAGAAGCCCCCATCGTGCTTCTCTGCCGCATGACGTGAAACACTATGCTGTAGAAATTTCCTTCACATTAAACCTAGGCTTGTTCAGCCTATTTTGTAGCGTCTGGGTAGTGCGGCCTACATATTGTAGGCCGCATGGACATTCCAACAGATAAATAACGTTCTGGGAACCACAGCTGAGATGATTTTTTATGGAAAAAGAATCCCCAGTGGAATTACTGCAAAAGGAAGATGAGGTACTAATGGTGGCGCAACACAAACATCTGGAAATATTACATTTATAGCTCCCTGTGGGGCGTGAAACTAGGCCACTTACAGTTAGTTTCAATTTCTGTGAAGGGGTAGGTCTAAGTCTGGTGGGTGCCAAAATATTCTTAAGGGTTTTGGCCCTCCTAAAAGTTAAAAGGGGTTGTGCTGGTAATAATTTCTTCAGGTGGGGATCCCTCTTTAATAATACCAGTGTTGAGACAATATGTTTCTGACAGCATTATGATTGTTGCCAAATGTCAAAAATTCATACTGAAACATTCATTATTTTTATCTGTTACCTTGCTCTTGGTGAGGCATATATCTTGGGATAGGCCTCTGGCCTTTTCATACGCAGCTTCTATGATCTTAGGAGGGTATCCCTTCTGTAGGAACCTATCACGAATAATTTCACTCTGGCGGAAGAAATCCTTATCAAGGGAACAATTACGTCTCACTCTTGAATTGGCTAAACGGAATATTGATCTATTTTTTATAATGTGTGCTGGAAAAATCAAAATAACTATTACAATCCACCTTTTTTTTAAAGGTGGATTGTAATAGTTATTTGGATTTTTCCAGCACACATTAGAAAAAATGGAAGGTCAATATTCCGTTTAGCCAATTCAAGAGTGAGACATAATTGTTCCCTTGATAAGGATTTCTTCCGCCAGAGTGAAATTATTCGTGATAGGTTCCTACAGAAGGGATACCCTCCTAAGATCATAGAAGCTGCGTATGAAAAGGCCAGAGGCCTATCCCAAGATATATGCCTCACCGAGAGCAAGGTAACAGATAAAAATAATGAACGTTTCAGTATGAATTTTTGACATTTGGCAAGAATCATAATGCCGTCAGAAACATATTGTCTCAATACTGGTATATATTAAAGAGGGATCCCCACCTGAAGAAATTATTACCAGCACAACCCCTTTTAACTTTTAGGAGGGCCAAAACCCTTAAGAATATTTTGGCACCCACCAGACTTAGACCTACCCCTTCACAGAAATTGAAACTAACTGTAAGTGGCCTAGTTTCACGCCCCACAGGGAGCTATAAATGTAATCTTTCCAGGTGTTTGTGTTGCACCACCATTAGTACCTCATCTTCTTTTTCCATAAAAAATCATCTCAGCTGTGGTTCCCAGAACGTTATTTACAGTAAATAAATGCTCCGACTCCTCCGTTTTTTGTACTTCCGATGTATTTAATATGCAAATGTATTTTATACATTCCTTGAAGGAAAGAAAGGCAACATACATGTCATTACCACAGGACTACTGGCTGAGAAGCCAACAGTCTAGTGTATTGAACAGTTTAAGCAAAAGACAAACATAATGAAAACAACAATGTTTTAATATTTATTTTTTTATCAAGTGGCTGGATAGTAGCAGCAGGCATAAAGCATCAGGAACAGGAACTTTACCAGTTCAAAAATACAAACCACATTATTGGGTTGTTTTAGAACACAAACAAAGCTTATCTATATGAACCAAAAACGAAATCTGTAAAACCTAGAAATGGTTTATATTAATCTTGAAATGTAGTTATAGGCTTAGCAAATGCAAATCAATTCAATGTAGAGTTCTAAGGAAGAGAATTGCCTCTGCCAGATCCTCTTTCATAGAGGCTCTTAAGTCAGACTTTATTATTTTTAGAGCTGAAAATAATCTTTCGACACTGACTTGGGTGGGTGGCATTGCAGTAACAATTCTGGCCACATCACTAACGATCTCTGGATAAACAAGGATGGCTTCTTCAACAATAAGTTTTGATGAGCGATCATACTTTTCAACTTCTTTTAGTGCTTTACAAAACTCCTGTTGGAATTTTTTTTATTTGGACATTTACTGGTTCTGTAATGCTTATGCGACGTCGCTTTCCTTTAGCAACTTCCATTTTGTCTAAGAAGGAATCAAAGTCTAATTCTTCGTTAGAAGATAATCCTGAGTTACCACTATTGCTTTAAAGAACTTCATCCTGTGGAGGTATTTCAGGTCGTAATCCCTTCATGCGAACTGCTACATCATAGAGTGCCTTTTTCCCAGTAGCAGTCTGTTCACTGTTCAGCAAAATTCGGCTCATTGGGTCGACATAAATAGCCGCTAACAAGATTTCATTTTCTAGCAAAAGACTCTCTCTTTTCATCATTGAAGATGCAATGCAGTCAGCTATTAACCCTCCATTTTTGTTCAGGCGATATATCAGGCTCTTCCATTCCAATAAGAATTTACCCGGGGTTAGATCGTCACATTGCAACCTCTTGGTGACAGTGAAGGAGTGAGAAAGAAGATTCTCCAGCTCTTTTGTTTGTGTCCACTGGCTTTCAGTTAATGAAAGATTTTCATTGTCCATTTCTTCTATGACGTCTTTAAGTTCAAGCAAACGCTTCACCATTAAATAAGTGCTTCCCCTCGAGTTGCCTGATCCAAAATGGCTCCTTTTCCTGCACGTCTTTTCAAATTTGCCAATTAGAGTAGCTGCATGGCGATCTTTTAATCCATCTCTTATGGCAAGTTGCAGTGTATGAACAGTACATCGCATATGATGAATAGTAGCAAGCTTCAATGCTTCTTCAACTAAGTTGTCTAAAAAAATGTCAGCATTCTCTTCAGTTTCTAAATTTTCTCCAATACAGCTTCAGTCTTAAACTATTGACTCCCCATTCCCTTCACTTATACAAGTGTCTCTATTTCTAGTCCTGCAAAAAATCATATTTACTTAATCAGTTATCAGTGAGAGGCTAGGTCAGGCATGTCCAAACTGCGGCCCTCCAGCTGTTCCAAAACTACAACTCCCAGCATGCCTGGATAGCTTACAGCTATTAGGGCATGCTGGGAGTTGTAGTTTTGCAACAGCTGGAGGGCCGCAGTTTGGACATGCCTGGGCTAGATTAACCATGGGCGCTGCATTCCCTGTAACAGCAGAACACAATGCAATGGAAAGTATAAGTATTGCCGCTCCTAATTGTGCCTTGCGTGCCATATAGTGAAGCATATGAAAAGCATGCTTCTTCACGGTCACTTAACGTGTTCGTTTTGCAGTAACGTGACACACTGCATGCATTGGCCTTTATTTTTACAGTAGAGAAGTCATTAATTATATCTTTTTGTGAATTGGGACATTTAAACTTGCTTTTTTTTATTCCAATTTAACTTTAGTAGGAGTCAGAGTCGGTTCATTTTTTGCCAACTCCGACTCCAGACGCTACGAAATAGGCTGAACAAGCATAGGTTTAATGTGAAAAGGAAATTTCTACAGCATAGTGTTTTACGTCATGCGGCAGAGCAACACGATGGGGGCTTCTCTGGTTTTAAGATTACACCCATTGAACAGATAAATAAAGACTGCCATAATGTTATTCAGATCCTCAGGAAACGTGAAATGTTTTGGATTTTTAAGCTTAATTGTCTTAACCCGAACGGCTTGAATGAAGCGTTCGAAATACATTTTTAGGCCTAAGGCATAACATTGGTTTTATACATAATATATAGGATTTATTATATTATGCAAAACATATAATTTTTAAATATAATTTATTATATTGTATTTATTTTTTCACATACGCAATACATGTAATTTTTATATATAATTTATTATATTACATCTAAATATTTTATGAGTTTTGTCAATTATCCATTTTTATAATTAATTATTTCTTTTTAAATAATTCATTATTTTTAAATATTCACTTTGATACCGTGAAATATATATATTTTTATACATACAGGTTTTGGGGTATATTATGCTTTTTATTAATTCATATATATATATATATATATATATATATATATTAATGCATAGTAATAATTTTTTGTATGCAGTACACATTATATTCCTTTATATATATTTGTGTGCAATCAATTTGCCTTTTCTATATTTCTATATTTGCATTTTGTATACCTTTTTTGGGGTTGTATATATCCCCCTAAACTTTATTGCTTTGTATTCCCCAGATCCCCCTCTTTATTGTATTGTGGGGACCGTCTTTTCCTGCTGAGTGTCTTTCTGCGCGATATCTTATAGCGCTGCAGGCAGCCTCCTGGTTGGCCACGTGACGTTTGCTCTCCCTGAGTGCCGAGCGTACCCTCTTGCCGGCCTGGGAGCGTCACGTTGCCTGGTAACGGCCTGCTCTGGTCACATGGTCGGAACTGCGATCATGTGACCCTGAGTGAGGCCGGCGTTCCTCCTATGTGAGGTGCAGCATCCAGAGCGGCATGTGTGTTTTGCCCTAAATAGGATTAAAATAATTTCATGGTTTATAAGCCCAATGTGGTACTATATTTATGTATAAGTTTTATTTTATTTGTTTTGTGCAATTATCACTATGATTCTGTGAGTCCCTGGATTCCATGAAGGCCATTTTGGCTCCACACAGATATGGATCAACAGGGGCCCAGCATGCATGTGGAACCTGTACTTCCTGGATTTCATGGTCGCTGTTATGGCACCCAACAGGTGAGCTTTAGTGTTAGGACCAGTCTTATAGAGATCGCCTTGGCGGGCTCAAATGATTTTGTACAAAATGTATTTGCTAAGCATCTCTAAGTTATTAGCATAGCATTTACAATGTAATATACTTTTGTACTCTACCTTTGGTTTGTAGAGTGCTGTTGCACTATGTGTTTGTTAGATGTATATTTGCAGCCACATTAGCAATGTGCACCTGCGCATTGGGATGTGCTGACCCCTCCCCCCTTTTTTGCACCTGGAATCCTAGGTGTCGGTTCACACCTGGCTGAATGCTCAGCCACAGAATAGTTCACTGGCAGGCTTCCATGCGGCCTGCACGCTTGTTTGCAGTCTTCAGCCTAGAGGACTCCACAGCCTTACTGTCAGATGAAAATCCACACCACCTGATAGTGCTGACTGCTTTTATAAGCCTGCCAAGACCCAGCCTGGAACGTGGGGAGTAGCCACCCACCCAGCACTTTGGCTACTCCCAGTAAGAGCCGTCCCAGATCAGCCTTGCAGTCATACTAAACAGCTGAAGTGTCAGATTGCCATCTGCAATAATGACACTTCAGGAAAAAAACGTCTCTTACCTCACCGAGGCCAGGAACCTAGGTGACACGTACCGACCATCAATTATGGCCCCTTGTTCCTTCCTACAGTACATAGGACAACAATAAGCCATACGCTCCATAGAGTTGGGCTTTATGGCAGAGTGGCCAGAAGAAATCCATTACTTTCAGCTAAAAAGAAAAAGACACGTTTTGAGTTTGCAAAAAGGCGGATGGGAGACTCCCAAAATGTATGGAGGAAGGTGCTCTGGTCTGATGAGATTAAAATTGAACTTTTCGGCCACCAAAAAAAATGCTGTCTGGCGTAAACCCAACACATCACATCACCCAAAGAACACCATCCCCACAGTGAAACATGATGGTGGCAGCATCATGCTGTGGGGATGTTTTTCAGCAGCCGGGTCTGGGAAACTGGTCAGAGTTGAGGCAAAGACGGATAGTGCTAAATACAGGGATAAAACCTGTACCATTCTGTGCATGATTTGAGGCTAGAATGGAGGTTCACCTTCCAGCAGCACAATGACCCCAAACACACTGCTAAAGCAACACTTGAGTGGTTTAAGGGGAAACATGTAAATGTGTTGGAATGGCCGCCTTAGTCAAAGCCCAGATCTCAATTCAATAGAAAATCTGTGGTCAGATTTAAAGATTTCTGTTCACAAGCGCAAACGAGCAGTTTTGCAAGGAGGAATGAGCAAAAATCCCAGTGGCAAGATGTGGCAAGCCTCACAGAGACTTATCCAAAGCGACTTAGAGTTGTGATTTCCGCAAAGGTGGCTCTACAAAGTATTGACTTTAGAGGGATGAATAGTTATGCACATTGACTTATTTGTTGTTTGCTTCACAATAAAAAAAAAATATAACATCTTTAAAGTTGTGCCATTTTTAGCAAATCTGACTTGTTGCTTTATGTGGTAATAACTTTAAAAAACGCTTTTACTTATCCAGGCCATTCTGAGAATTTTTCCCGTCACATATTGTATTTCATGACATTGGTAAAATTAAGTCAAAAAATTTCATTTTTATTTATAAAAAAATAGCAAATTTACAAAAAAAAATTGAAAAATTAGCAAATTTACAAATTTCAATTTCTCAACTTTTATAATAGCTAGCAATACCTCCAAAAATGCACCCCAGTATATGTTCCCCATTTTCGAAAACACCCCATATGTGCTTGTAGCCTGCTGTATGAGCGCACAGCAGGGCTCTAGAGGCAAAGTGCATAATATGGTTTTCGCAGGCCTGAATAAACAGACACGGATTTTAGCTGCCATGTCGGCATTAAATAAATTCCTGAGGTCCCCATAAATTATAAACCCCAAGAAGTGACCCCATTTCGGAAAGAGCACCCCCGTATGAACATTTTAAGGGGTGGAAAGGGCACTTTTGACTTAACAGTTGTCTCACAGAAAAAAAATATGTATTGGAAATATTACAGGGAGCATAAAGGATGAAATTAAATTAATACTTCATGGATGAGTGGTAGATTCTGAAAGACTCCTGCATGCACAGGCTAGGTTTTTCAGGGCAGGTTTCACACTGGTAAATTGTGTCTTTCTTTATCCCCCTTTTGGAACACACCCTACATCTTTTTTGGGTCCTTCCCTTCCTTGCTGTCTGGGGGTCTTGACCTGGAAAATGTTGCCCTGGTACAACACGGGCACCATAACTTCCAGATATACTGGGACCCTCCCCGGCCTGGGTTTGAAAAATTAGGGCCTTGATTACCTCCCTTGGAGCTGAAGGAAAGTTCCTCTGTGGCCTGCAGAATGAAATAGCACGTACGCATTGCACATTGACATCTGTAAAATGGGTACAGCCAGCTTTTGGTACCATACTTTCGTTTTTCACGTGGCACTGTAGGGCTTCATAACTTGATCTGCAAGATCCACCCCTCTCATGTGCCTGTTGTAGTGCAGGATACAAACTAGTTTGGGGACAGTGGTAGTGGTACCTTGTACAGGAGCAGGGGAGTGGGTGTTAGTGAGAATGGTGGTCAGTTCAAGGATGTCCCTCTTGTCCTTGTACTTAACCACCAGCATGTTCTCATTGAGGAGACCCCTACTTTCACCCATTCTCAGTGGTTGCTCTACCAGGGGGGATCTAGGGAGGCCTCTCTGTGCCACAAGCCACAGTAACTCTGACAGTTAGGGACGTGAATAGGGGTATGTTGGTATAATAGTTATCCACAGAGGTGGTAACCCTTATCCAGCAGTGGGTGCAGTAATTCCCACACAATCTTCCCAGTAATGGGGGGGGGGGGGGGGGGGGGGCATTCTGAGGGTTCTATCCTGGAATCTTTCCCTTCGTAAATGCCGAATTTGTGGGTGTACCCAGAGCAACTCTCACCGAGTTTGTATATTTTTATGCCATACCTTTCCCGTTTGCTAGGCAGGTACTGGTGGAATCTAATCCTCCCTTTGAATAGTAATAGGGACTCATCTACACAAATTTTTCTCTGGGTTGTACACCTCAGCAAGCTTGGTGCTGAAGTGGTCAATGACAGGCCTAACTTTGAACAGACGGTCAAATGTTGGGTCGTTTTGGGGTGGACACTGTGAATTGTCATTGTAGTGTAGGAATTTCCTAATTTACTCAAATCGCTTCCGGGTCATGGTCTGACTGTAAATTGGAGTCTTATAAAATGTCCGAACTCCAATATTGCCTAACGTGTTTTTTTTTTTACTATGCCCATATGCAGCATGAGTCCCAAAAACTTAATCATCTCTGCTGCATCTACTGGGGTCCAACCTAGGGGTCTAGCGTATGGCGAAGTAGGGTTCTGATCAATAAATTGTTGGGCTTATAAATTGGTTTAGGCCACCATTAAATCTAGCTCAGTGAAGCCCGCACAATCTATCTGAATTCCTGAGTTGCCCACAAACTCAGAAATTTGGGGCTGGGAGTTGTAGCTTTGCAACAGTTGGAGGCACACTGGTTGGGAAACACTGTTCTAGAGGGTCCCTCATTAGCAGATGATGATGATGAGGGGGTAGAGGAGTAGAGGAAAGTAGCATCCTCTTCTCCCTCACTGGCAGACTCCGTATCGGAGGCAACAAACTTTTTTTTTCCGTTTACGTTCCATTTCTTTTTTTTTGCGTTCCGTATATGGAACCATTCATTTCAATGGATGCAAAAAAAAAAAGCAATGTACTCCGTATGCATTCTGTATTTCCGTTCCAAGATAGAACATGTCCTATTATTCCGCAAATCACATTCCGTGGCTCCATTCAAGTCAAAGGGGCTGTAAAAAAAAAAAAAACAACAAACAGATACGGAATGCATACGTATGTCTTCCATATCCGTTCCATTTTTGCGGAACCATCTATTGAAATTTTATGTGCAGCCCAATTTTTCTATGTAATTACTGTATATGCCATGCTTCCGTTTCAGTTTGCAATCCGCAAAAAACAGAACGGCAAAACGGAACGGAAACACTACTGAAACAAAAAACGGAAAAAATGATCCATTTAAAACGGACTGCAAAACACTGAAAAAGCCATACGGTACTGTGTAAGAGGCCTTCAGCTGAGTATACTCTTTGGGATGAATGGGACATTTTTATTCTATTGGGGTGTGACATGTGAAATAGGTAAACCTTTGTTTAGTGTGAGGGGTGTGTATGCTGCAGGCAGCACGTTGGCTCAGTGGTTAGCACTAGTGCCTTGCAGAGCTGGGGTCGTAGGTTTGAATCCGACCAAGGACAACATCTGCATGGAGTTTATATGTTCTCCCAGTGTTTGCTTGGATTTTCTCCGGTTTCCTCCCACACTCCAAAGACATGATAGGGACCTTAAATTGTGAGCCCCATTGGGGACAGTTGGATTCTAATGTCTGTAAAGCGCTGCGGAATATAGTAGTGCTTTATAAGTGCATAAAATAAATTGTGTTTTCACATGTGAAGGGGCTGGTAATAAATTTGAAATTAAATTTAGAGGAAAAGTTGTAAAAAAATAGTCTTTTCTGCAACAAAAAAAAACTTGCAGTGCAAACTGAGCAGACACGATCAGTAATGGACACTACTGATCGGTGCTTAGTGGTTGCAAAATGCACGCCTGCAGATGGTGAGTTTGTGCAAAAACCAAAACTCACACTAACTGAAATTTATATATATATCTAACTAAGGCTACTTTCACACTGGCGTTTTTGTAATTCAGTTTGTGAGATCCATTTCAGGGATCTCACAAATGGTTCAAAACTAATCAGTTCAGCCCCAATGCATTCTGAATGGATAAGGATCCGTTCAGAATGCATCAGTTTGGCTCCATTCCGCTCTGGATGCAGACACCAAAATGCTGCTTGCTTGGTGTCCGCCTGGCGATGCGGAGCCAAAGAGATCGGTCCTGACTTACAATGTAAGTCAATGGGGATGGATCAGTTTTCACTGACACAATATGGTGCCGTTGAAAACGGATCCGTCCCCCATTGACTTTCAATGTAAGTCAGGACGGATCCGTTTTGACTTAGAATTTTTTTTAAAGAATAATGCAAACAGATCCGTTCTGAACGGATACCAGCGTTTGCATTATAGGTGTGGATCCGTCTGTGCAGATACCAGATGGATCCGCACCTAACGCAGGTGTCAAAGTAGCCTAACTACCACTAACTGCAGGTCTTTTTTCACACCCCAAAAAATAAAACATTTAAATTAAAATAAAAAATGTGCAGATGCTACTGAGAACACTAGATCGTGTGTGTGTGTGCAAAAACTAGTATAAAAGTTCACAACAGAGCTCTGCAAAATGCACGCACGCAGATGGTGCGTTCGTGCAAAAACCTAAACTCACACTAAGGCTACATGCACACGACAGTAGGTGTTTTGCGGTCCGCAAAAAAAAAAGGATGACATTGTAACAATGCCTAAAACGGACAAGAATAGGACATGTTCTATTTTTTTTTTTTTTGCGGGGGCTACGGAACGGACATACTGATGCAGACAGCACACCGTGGGCTGTCCTCATTTTTTGCGGACCCATTGAAATGAATGAGTCCACATCCTATGCGCAAAAAAAACGGAACAGACATGGAAACAAAATACGTTTGTGTGCATGAGGCCTAACTGAAATTTATATATATACACTGAGGAAAAATATAAACGCAGCACTTTCGGTTTTGCTCCCATTTTGCATGAGCTGAACTCAAAAATCTAAAACATTTTCTACATACACAAAAGATCCATTAGGCCTCTTGCACACAAAAGTTTTTTTCCCCATGTACGTTCCATTTTTTGCATTCCGTATATGGAACCATTCATTTAAATGGGTCTGCAAAAAAACCGGAATGTACTCAGTATGCATTCAGTTTCCATTTTTACATTCCATTCAAAGATAGAACATGTCCTATTATTGTCCGCATAAGGATAGTACTGTTCTATCAGGGGCCAGCTGTTCCGTTCTGCAAAAATCGGAATGCATACAGACGTCATCCGTATTTTTTTACGGACCGCAAAATACTGAAAAATCCATATGGTCGTGTGCAAGAGGCCTTACTCTCAAATATTGTTCACAAATCTGTGTTATTGAGCACTTCTCCTTTGCCGAGATAATCCATCCCACCTCACAGGTGTGGCACATCAAGGTGCTGATTAGACAGCATGAATATTGCACAGGTGTGCCTTAGACTGCCCACAATAAAAGGACACTCTGAAATGTGCAGTTTGATCACACAGCACATTGCCACAGATGTCGCAACGTTTGAGGAAGCGTGCAATTGGCATGCTGACTGCAGGAATGTCTACCAGAGCTGTTGCCGGTGCAATGAATGTTTATTTTCCCTTCACCCATGACAGCACAAGAGAGGATCCGCCCCCAGAGAAAGGAAACCTGCAGAAAATAAAAGGGAAGACACTCTCCTCCCAATTCAGTGTGGTTTCCGGTCTCTGGGGAAGCCTGCAGTTATTTCCTTTCAGGGCCTTCCCTCTGGTGGTGCTCTGTTCATACCTGTGATCCCTGGATAAGTAAGGCGGCATCAGCTGGTGCGCATGGGGACAGCAGAGGCACAGCTAAACTCCAGAGGGGGTGATAGTGTGCTGGAGCAAGAGGTGCCTGGCGGCATCACTTGATGCGCTAGAGGCACGGATGCCCAACCCCAGGGGGAGGAGGAGTTATTGCTTCTGGCAGTGAGTAGGCCGGGGAACCGGTCACGTGATCGGCGCACTGCGTCGCAAAGTGACGTCATTCAGGTGCGCTTATGAGAAGAGCGCACTTTTCGATTTTTGCCTCGCGTTCCAAGCGATCCTAGTGGCCAGCAAGGGAAGCATGGAGGACAACAAACTTACTGAGGAGACAGTCCCTCCAGTCTCCGTACCTCTGAGGGGGTGAGTGCCTGGGTCTCTTTGTTATGCTTCCTTATACTGATGTATTTATGTTAATCAATTTTCAGACAAGACCTAAAAAAGTATTTTCTAAAAACTAAAAAGAAGAACAAAGAATGTTCCATATGTAAATCTGTGTTGTCCTCGAAAAGAAGATTTGTCAATCTTGCATAGATAGTAAAGTAGCAGAAGAGTCTCCTTCCTTTTATAAATGTCTACAGACCCTGGTTAGATTCGAAGTCAACACTACACTATCATCTAAGAAGGGGCGGGGGTAGAAAGCCCCTAAAGCTAAGTGCCGGGAGTCTGTACAGGAGTATATATCTTCTGACCCTGAGGAGGAAGAGATACACTCCTCTCTGAGCTAAGTGGAAGACCCTGTTTTCCCTTAGAGCAGGCATCTCAAACTGCGGCCCTCCAGCTGTTGCAAAACTACAACTCCCACAATGCCCTGCTGTAGGCTGATACCTGTAGGCTGTCCGGGCATGCTGGGAGTTGTAGTTTTGCAACAGCTGGAGGGCCGCAGTTTGAGATCCCTGCCTTAGAGGATACAGAGAAACTCCTGAAAGCGATTCACTCAACCATGGGCATTGAGGAGACGAGAGAGCCCCGATCTATTCAGGACATCATGTTTGGGGGCCTAGAATCCAAACACCATAACACATTTCCAGTCCACAGAATTGTTTCATCCTTAATCAAGGGGGAATGGAAAAAGCCTAATAGGAGAGTGTTTATATCGAAGAATTTAAAGTGTAAATATCCAAAGAGGAAGACTCCACGCTACATGGGATAAAGCCCCAAACATAGATGTAGCTATCTCTAAAGTCTCTAGGAAAACAGCCTGTCCATTCGACGATATGGGGATATTAAAAGATCCCGTAGATAAAAAGGCTAATACCTTTTTAAAAGGAGCATGGGAGGCATCAACTTCCTCCTTTAGGCCAAGTATAGCCTCTACCTGTACAGCCAGGTCCCCTATAGTCTGGCTTTCGGAATTAGAAAACCAACTTAAAAATAGATGTCCCAGGGATGAGATTATTGCTTCCCTTCCAACAATTAAGAAAGCAGCGGAATTCCTAGCTTCCACTGCTTTCACTGATTCAGTCAGATTCGTGGCCAAATCGGCAGCATTATCAAACTCGGCACGTAGAGCACTATGGCTAAAAATTTGGGGTGGCGATATCCCGTCCAAAAAGAAACTTTGTGGTGTCCCATGCGAAGGAGAACATCTGTTCGGTCCCACTTTGGACGATCTATTAGATAAGTTTCCAGGGTTCCGAAATTTTTCTGTTTCTGGAAATAGATTTAACCGGTCCTTTCGTACCTTCAGAGGGAATTGAGACTCGGACAAAAAATCTTGAGATGACAAATTTAGGAACCAGAGAAAGGGTAGAAACTACTTCTTCAACAAGACCCAAATTTCAAGATTCTAGACTCAATCCGCAGTGGTTCAAAATTAGAATTCCATCTGGTCCCTCCAGCAAGATTCTTTATTACAAAAATTCAAAGTCAAGTCTAGGAAAATCTGCCATGGAAAAAGAAGTAAAAAAATCAAATAGAAAAATCTGTTTTAATCCCAGTAATGCAGCAAGAGAAAGGCAAAGGGTTTTATTCCCCCTATTTCTAGTAGAAAGAATCAGGGGCCTGATCAAAAACCTTGTAATTTCAATAAGGAAAGGGATGTCTATCCTGGGGACTCTCACATCTTGTATTCCAGCAGTACGATGGGCATAGCTCTATTCAAGGGGACTAAAATGGGAGATCTTGTCATAATGGAAAGATAGCAACTCTCTAGAGGTAAAGATAAAAATATCAAGCCAGACGCTACAAAAATTGACATGGTGGCTTGAAAAAAGAAATCTAATCCAGGGCGTCCCATGGAAAATGGAAGAACTAATTTGTCTGACCACGGATGCAAGCCCATGGGGATGGGGAGCCCATATTCAGGAAGTCTCCCTTCAGGGCCTTTGAGGAAGTGTCCAAGAAAAAGGGTCCTCCAACCTGAAAGAGCTGATGGCTGTGCATCTAGCAATGAACTCTGTCCTTCCCAGGATAAGGGGAAGAGATTTAAGAATTCTAACAGACAACAAGACGGTAGTTTCATACTTGAACAAACAGGGAGGCACAAAGTGCAGCACTTTAATGCAGGAAGCCTACAAAATCCTAAATCTAGCAGAAACCTTATGTACTTCAATCTCGGCAGTCCATATCAAGGGCATCGAAAACAAACAGGTGGACTTTCTAAGTTGTCAGATCCTGTCTCAAACCGAGTGGTCTCTCGACCAATCCGTTTTCAAAAAGATAACGGACCTCTGGGGACATCCAGACATAGATTTATTCACGACTCACCAGAACAAGAAAGTCCACATTTTCCCCCCCTATATCAGACCAAATCCCCTTATGGGATAGGTGCCTTGATTCAGAAGTGGGATTTTCCCTCCCTTTCCTTTAATTTCCCGTGTGTTGCAGAAAATCCGTGAAGAGAGAGCAAGAGTGATCCTCATTGCCCCCTTTTGGCCAAAAAGATCTTGGTTCACGTGGCTCCGGATCCTGTCCGTCTCGGACCCATGGGTACTTCCAGAGATCCGGGGCCTGTTGAGCCAGGGATCAGTATTGCATCCTCACATAAAGAACCGCCACTTAACTGCTTGGAACTTGAGCGGTACATGCTAAGGAAAGGCCTTTTTTTCTGAGGCCCTAATTTCGACCCTTATTAAGAGTAGGAAGAAGGTTACCTATGATGCTGTGCGCTCCCATGCGCACAATGTATGCCGCTCCGGGACATATGGCCCGATCACGGACTGTATGTCTCGGAGGGCATACGGTCGTGTGCATAAGCCCTTACAATATTTAAGAGTAATGGGTCTTTTGTTACTACCACTAACTGCAGCTTTTTTCACACCCAAAAAAGTAAAAATGTGCAGATGCTACTGAGCACACTACTGATTGGTGCCCTGCACAGACCAAATGGTACCCGCAAAAAAAGGACGTGGGGAAGACGGTAAGGGACAGGGACGGAGGGTAGTTTAGGGATCTGGAACAGCAGGAAAGGGGTTAAAAGCGCAGTGGTGTGCACCATAAGTACCAGCAAGCCACAAGCATCACTGAACCTCTCTGCATGCAGTCACCAGCTAGAATGGCTGCATGCTGGGAAGTTCTGCCTCTTCCTGTGCAGACATAGCACTGCCATTAGCTGGAGCGTTGTTCAAGCCAATAGCAGCGCTGGCAGGGGACCCAAAACACTGGTGTCCCCTGCCTGACCTAGGTAGGAGAAGACAGGTGCTGACTTGTTCAGCACCGGTCACCTCCATGACACCCCTCCGCAGCTCCATATCACAGCCAGAGCTGCAATTCGCATGTGTAAGGAATCCGGCCAATAAATGATTGGGGCTGCAGGACCATGCTGCCCTTACCCAGCATGGCTGCCTGCGATTTACGCCCGATCGTTCCACAGAGCCCCGCAGCCCTTGCGCTGTACATGTACAGCGCTGGTCCTTAAGTCATATCCGGTTGTGCCGTACATGTACGGCGCAGGTCCTTAAGGGGTTAAATGATGCAAATCCTCAAACAATCCATGTTAATTCCAGGTTGTGAGGCACCAAAACAAAAACAAAGTCTAGGGGGTGAATACTTTTGCAAGGCACCGTATTATGATTTTAGTATTCCCTAAAAGGTCTTGCCCAAAATGCGATAATCAGCAAGCAATGTTTTATCACTGCTACTGGGAATGTCAACTGATTAATAATTTTTGGCAAGACATTGTACAGCTCATATACACAATGACAAAAATTAGTCTCAATGGAAGTATGGTTTTGTTTATATTACTGCATGAAAAAGGGAGATTTTTTGTGAAACTCACCTGTAAAATCTTTTTCTCGTCTTTTCCATTGGGGGACACAGACCATGGGTATAGCCTAGGCCAGGGCTGGCCAACCTGAGGCTCTCCAGCTGTTGCAAAACTCAACTCCCAGCCTGCCCACACTGCCTACAGCTATCAGCCTACAGCAGGGCATGGTGGGAGTTGTAGTTTTGCAACAGCTGGAGAGCCACAGGTTGGTCATCCCTGGCCTAGGCCATTACTAAGAGGGACACTATGCAAATAACAAAAGAGAGCTCCTCCCTCACAGGCTATACCCCCAGGCTCCACTAGTAGGACCTCAGTCGGTGCAAAAGCAGTAGGAGAAGGAGACAAATCAGAACGAAAAACCAGGAACAAGGAACACAGCCATCGAACCAGTAGCTAGAAGGCCCCAACTGAACAGAACAGACCCCCTCCTGCAACAGGCAAGATGGGTGGGAGCTGTGTCCCCCAATGGAAAAGACGAGAAAAAGATTTTACAGGTGAGTTTCACAAAAAATCTCCCTTTCTCGTACATTCCATTGGGGGACACAGACCATGGGACGTCCCAGAGCAGTCCATGGGGTGGGAAAAAAACAGTTCAACACCACCAAGGGGAACGCCCGCGGTCACTCAGGAACCACAGCCTGCAACACCGTTCGCCCGAGGGCAGCATCAGCAGAAGCCAACGAGTGCAGTTGGTAGAACCTTGTAAAGGTGTGCAAGGACGACCAAGTGGCCGCCTTACACAACTGAGAAGCAGAGGCGTGATTATGCCTCGCCCAGGAGGCCCCCACCGCCCTGGTGGAATGAGCGGTAACCCCAGCCGGGGGAACCCTGCCACAAGCGCGATATGCCGCAGCAATAGCCGACCTAATCCACCGAGCCACAGTGACCTTAGAGGCCGCTAGACCCTTACGAGGCCCCTCGGGAATCACGAAGAGGGAGTCCGAACGGCGGAAGGGGGCCGTAACTGACAGGTACACCATCAGTGCCCTGACAACGTCCAGGGAATGGAGCGCACGCTCCTTGGAATTTGCCGGAGAGGGACAAAGGGAAGGCAGGACAAGATCCTCATTAAGGTAAAAGGTGGAGACCACCTTGGGCAAAAAGGACGGGACCGGCCGGAGCACCACCTTATCCATATGAAAGACCAGAAAGGGCTCTCGACAGGAAAAAGCAGCCAATTCCGACAACCGCCGGATAGAGGTGATGGCCACCAATAAAACCAACTTTCAGGTGAGAAAGGTCATGCTCTGCTGATGACGTTTCGTTTACAGCCTTTTCCCTGCTTGAGGGAGTGTCCAGGCTGTGTAAACAAAACGTCAGAGCCTCTGGTGCCCGCCCCCCTCCAGCTCTTCTCACTGCCTCGGCTCTGCTCTGCTGATGACATCTCGTTTACAGCCGTCTCCCTGCTTGAGGGAGTGTCCAGGCTGTGTAAACGAGACGTCAGAGCCTCTGGTGCCCTCCCCCCTCGGCTCTGGTATGCGATCGCTCATGCGCAGTACATACCAGAGCCGAGGTGATCTCTTCTCCAGCAGCAGGGTATGTCATTCCCTCCTGCATTCACTGGGGCTAGAGGTGGCAGTTTGTAAACGTTCCCCTCTGCATCTGGGGATCGTTATTACAGCCCTGTCCCCCCCCACTAGTACACATTGAACACCCACTGGGAAATATAAATAAATTATTGGCCATCATTATTATCATCATCATTATTATTCAGCTATATAAAATCCTTATCTGCCATCAATATATAGATTTATCTAAGCAATATCCATATTGAATATATATTTGAATAATATAGATATTGCTTAGATACAGATAATGCTAATGATATTTTCACACTAGCGGCAGGACGTATCCGACAGGCTGTTCACCCTGTCGGATCCGCCCTGCCGCTATTTGCCCGTGCCGCTGGACGGATCCGTTATTGCAATTCATTTCTAGACGGATCCGCACCTGGATCAGTCTACAAATGCTGTCCGTTGTCACACTGATCGGCGGATCCAGCAGGCACGCAGCTCTGACGACGGAGCTGCCTTGCGGATCCGGCGTTGCAAAACAACTGAAGGATGGATCCGTCCTTCCGGTCTGCGCATGAGCAGACCATGAAAACTGTGAAAAAGACTGCCAGAGGGATCCATCCATCCACATGGCAAGCGGATAGGCGGATCCGTTATTGCAATGCATTTCTAGACGGATCCGCACCTGGATCAGTCTACAAATGCTGTCAGTTGTCACACTGAGGCTACATTCACACTTGCGTTCGGAGCGGATACGTCTGATGTCTGCACAGATGGATCCGCTCCTATAATGCAAACGTTGGGATCCGTTCAGAACGGATCCGTCTGCATTATAGTTCAGAAAGAAAGTGTAAAGGTTAGTCAGACCGATCCGTTCAGACTTTACATTGAAAGTCAATGGGGGGGCGGATCCGTTTGAAATTGCACCATTGTGTCAACTTCAAACGGATCCGTCCCTATTGACTTACATTGTAAGTCTGGACGGATCCGTTTGGCTCCGCACGGCCAGGCGGACACCCGAACGCTGCAAGCTGCGTTTGGATGTCCGCTAGTGTTGAGCGGCATGTCCCATATTCTAATTCGCGAAATTTCGCGAATATTCGAAAGAATATTCGTAAAATATTCGCGAATATTCGAATTCGTTATTATTTCGCATATGCGATAATTCGAATTTTCGCATCGCATAATACATATTATGAGATGCAAAATTTGCATGTGCGCTAATGAAATCGCCTTACGAAGATTCGCAACTCAATTCAATCACTAATGTAAGAATGCAAAGCCCTTTGCCTCTGTTCTGGGACAAGTGCCGATATTCGCCTGTGCGCTAATAAAATCGCCTTACAAAGATTCGCGCCTCAATCACTTTCTAGGCAATGTGAGTAAGATCTGAGCTTTTGGACTTTTGTGAATCAATCGAGATACAGTGGGGGGTGATGACAGTAGTTGACAGAGTACAGATCAATGTAATCTGTAAGGTGGAAACTAAAATAAAAAATACGAATATTCGTAAATCTAATTTTACGAAGTTCGAAGTATTCGCGAATATGGTGCTATACTATATGAATGCACAGGCCTTTGCCTCTCTGTTCTGGGGACAAGTGTAGATATTCGCCTGTGCGCTAATAAAATCGCCTTACGAAGATTCTCGCCTCAATCACTTTCTAGGCACTGTGAGTAAGATCTGAGCTTTTGGACTTTTGGGAATCAATCGAGATACAGTGGGGGGTGATGACAGTAGTTGACAGAGTACAAATCAATGTAATCTGTAAGGTGGAAACTAAAATAAAAAATACGAATATTCGTAAATCGAATTTTACGAAGTTCTACGTATTCGCGAATATGGTGCTATACTATATGAATGCACAGGCCTTTGCCTCTCTGTTCTGGGGACAAGTGTAGATATTCGCATGTGCGCTAATAAAATCGCCTTACGAAGATTTGCAACTCAATTCACTAATGTATGAATGCAAAGCCCTTTGCCTCTGTTCTGGGACGTGCCGATATTCGCATGTGCGCTAATAAAATCGCCTTACGAAGATTCGCGCCTCAATCACTTTCTAGGCAATGTGAGTAAGATCTGAGCTGTTGGACCTTTGGGAAACAATCAATTATATGTGTACTGTAATTTTGTGAAAAAAAACCAAAAAAATAAAAACGAATATTCGTTTGCACTATATATGCACTATATTCGAAATATTTGCGAAATCGCGAAGTTGCGATATTCGCGAAAAAAAAATCGCTTTTCGAATATTCGCGCTCAACACTAATGTCCGCCTGCTGAGCGGAACGGAGGCCAAGCGTAGCCATCCTGATGCATTCTGAGCGGATCCGCATCCACCCAGAATGCATTGGGGCTCTACGGATCCGTTCGGGGCCGCTTGTGATATCCTTCAAACGGAACCCACAAGCGGAACCCCGAACGCAAGTGTGGAAGTAGCCTGATCGGCGGATCCAGCAGGCACGCAGCTCCGACAACGGAGCTGCCTTGCGGATCCGGCATTGCAAAACAACTGAAGGACGGATTCGTCCTTCCGGTCTGCGCATGCACAAACCGGGAATACTGTGAAAAAGACTGACAGAGGGATCCATCCGCATGACAAGCGGATAGACGGATCCGTTATTGCAATGCATTTCTAGACGGATCCGCAACTGGATCCGTCTACAAATGCTGTCAGTTGTGGCCGCGGCCACGGTCAGTAAGGTGACGGGAGGGGGCTAGACAGTGGCTGGTGTGTGCCTGGAGCCACGGGACGTGGGCCTGCCTAAAAGAGGGCCAAAGAGACACCAGGTAGGAGAAGTGCTGCTGTTTAATGCGTGTGGAACAGGGTTACAAAGCCAAGGAACGGAATACCTGTCGGGTTTCAGTCAGCGGATCCGGGATGTATCGGGAAAAACAGGCAGATCTCCACCTACCCATGTGACGGATGACGTGCGGAGGCGTCCCGTGCTTGGAAGCCGCTGAAGCTGCTCCGATGCGGAATGAATGTCCTGATATGGTTTTGGGGTCCACCCCCAACCCTGCGACCAGGGATCTGATGTGGGAGACAAACTGTGGCGTGGAAAGGGGTTTCCCCTGGAATGGCAGCAACGGAGACTCTGGATCTGGAGATGGTGTGTAACCCAGGAGATGTTGGAGTACCACCACCGGACACCAGGCGTTCCCGGACTTGAAGAAACGGATCAGTACGGGAGGACCGGTCTGGGACGTCTTGGTGGAAGGCAGGCTTAGTACCAGATGATCCTGGCTCCAGGATAGCTGTTTCTTTTTCAGGAAGACCGTTTTCCGGGAAGGAACTGAAAATTCTCCTGGACGAAGGAAGCCGTAGAAGCTTAGGTACATCGCGGCTTTGATGACCAGGCTAGGGAAATGGCCAAAAGGATTGCCATCTAGGGCTGCAGACAGCTGCCTAAACAGCTCACCGGAGACCGGCCGACGGGACGGGTTGGAGTCTTTACTGTTTTTCTCAATGCCTCTGAGCGTGGCCTTGACGGCTTGGGATGTGAACGCTGCGCGTACTTCTGGGTTCTGAAGGGCTAAGAAGTGCTGCGCCCCGGCCAGGTACAAACGTATGGTGCTGGGTGCCAGCTTGAGGTTGACATGGCAATGGGCCATGAAAGCCATGATGTACGCAATGAAGGACATCCCCTGTTGGGGATGGATCCTGGAAAACGCCTGGAAGTGGTTCCAACCAGTGCCGTAGTTGCGAGCCGTGTTG
This sequence comes from Bufo gargarizans, assembly GCF_014858855.1. Taxonomy (NCBI): domain Eukaryota; kingdom Metazoa; phylum Chordata; class Amphibia; order Anura; family Bufonidae; genus Bufo; species Bufo gargarizans. The sequence continues at coordinate 276,384,382 of NC_058080.1, forward strand.
ACCGAAAGGGATCGGTGCCTGAGGTCCTCGGCGGTTGCCAGCAGAGACCTTAGTCCAACATCAGGTCGCTGAAACCGGGAATTCGGGCCCCGGTCCGGTCTGCTTCTGGACATACCTGAAAGAAGGTGTGAAAATTGAACCTCGATAAGGCATCGGCCGCCGTGTTGCTGGTACCTGGGATATGGGAACATGAAAAATGAAAGTTATGGGTCATGGCCAGCCAGACCAGTTTGCGCAACAGGGACATGACCCTGGCCGACTTAGCTCGGCCTTTGGAGATGATGTCCACGAGGTCCTGGCTGTCAGACACAAACATGACGCTGGAATTTGCCCAGAGGTGACCCCAGACAGAAGCGGCCGCCACGATGGGGTAACATTCCAGGAATGGTGATGAGCTGAGGGACTGAGGGTCGGAACTGACCTGAGGAGGCCATGGGCCAGCCAGCCACTGGGACCCGAATATGGCCGCGAAACCCCGGGATGCTGCGGCATCGGCAAACACCCTGGTGGATGACTGGGACCATGAGGGGACAAACAGGCTGACACCGTTCCAAGATAACAGAAAGCTGTCCCACATGCGTAAGTCTGCCATGGCAGCCCTGTCCAAGTGGACAATGCTGCTGGGTTCGGAGGCTGAGGGAAGGAGCGAGAGCAGCCGGGAAATGAAAGCCCTGCCCTGGGGCATGACCCTTAAGGCAAAGTTCAGCCGACCCAGGATGGACTGTAGCTCGACCTTGGTCACCTGGGACGAGGTGATGGCCCTGGCCACGACTTCCCGTATCTGGGACAGCTTTGCCTCTGGAAGCCTGGCTTCCATTTTGTCTGAGTCCAGGACAATGCCCAGGAAGGTGATGGCAGTGACCGGCCCCGCGGTCTTCCCCTGCGAAATTGGGATGGAAAGGGCGGCAAAGATCTCCAGGAGTGAGAGCAGCCCTGATGGTCGACCTAGCGGAGGTTCAATGAGGAGGAAGTCATCCAGGTAATGGATGACCGCTGGGGCGCTGCCGTGGTGGATCAGGATCCAGTGCAGGGCCTGCGCCAATTGGTCGAATAACCACGGGCTGCTTTTTGAGCCGAAGGTCAACCTGTTGGCAAAATAGAACTTGCCTTCCCACCTGATGCCATAGAACTGCCAAAGGTGAGGGGCAATGGGCAGCAGTTTGAAGGCGTCCGCAATGTCCGTTTTAGACAACCAGGCGCCTTTCCCGGCGCTAAGGATGAGGGCAATGGCCTCGTCTATGGACGCGTAGGTCATGGAAAATTCTTCCGAAGGGATGAGCGAATTGATGCTGGGGATGACAGAATCATGGGGGGCGGAGAGATCATAAATCAAACGTTTTTTATTTGAATCTTTTTTGGCCACGATGCCTATGGGACTGATCCGCCAGCGAGAAAAAGGCACCTGGTCGAAGGGGCCCAGGAGGAACCCTTTCTCCACCTCCGAATTCAGGAGTTCCTGTACAGCGGTGGGATCTGACCTGGCCGACTGCAGGTTGTCGCACTCCCAGGTGGAATGGGGTAGTGCCACCAACCCTGTGTCAAACCCGGAGCAGAGGCCAGTGATCAGGAAGTCCACGAACCCTGGCGCCGGATGGTCCCGTAACAGGAGAGCCAGGAGGTCGATGTCGCAGTCGGCTAGTCATAGGCGCTTGTACCCCTTCTTGGGACATGTGGACCTGGGGTGGGCCCTGAAGCAGATGGAGCAGATGTGCAGGGCCCTGCAACCGCTAAAAACACATGCACCAAAGTTAAAGTTGTTGCAAACTTGGCTGTTGCCAAGGTAGACAATGGGTCTGCCCAGCTTATCGGTGGTGGAGGGACTGCGGGAGACCCCAGAGGGGCCAGGAATGGCCTTGTCTGGTTGGGCCGTGGCCGTTTGAGGACACCACTCAGTAGAATGGAAAATCGACTGGCAGGTCGAACAAGCGGGGGCCCGGAGGCCGGCGAAATGCTGGCAGAACAACTCCATGTCCAGCGTGGCCCAGTTGACAGAGAACTGGAACTGGGCAAGCGGAACTGGGCAAATGGTACCCGCAAAAAAAGGACGTGGGGAAGACGGTAAGGGACAGGGACGGAGGGTAGTTTAGGGATCTGGAACAGCAGGAAAGGGGTTAAAAGCGCAGTGGTGTGCACCATAAGTACCAGCAAGCCACAAGCATCACTGAACCTCTCTGCATGCAGTCACCAGCTAGAATGGCTGCATGCTGGGAAGTTCTGCCTCTTCCTGTGCAGACATAGCACTGCCATTAGCTGGAGCGTTGTTCAAGCCAATAGCAGCGCTGGCAGGGGACCCAAAACACTGGTGTCCCCTGCCTGACCTAGGTAGGAGAAGACAGGTGCTGACTTGTTCAGCACCGGTCACCTCCATGACACCCCTCCGCAGCTCCATATCACAGCCAGAGCTGCAATTCGCATGTGTAAGGAATCCGGCCAATAAATGATTGGGGCTGCAGGACCATGCTGCCCTTACCCAGCATGGCTGCCTGCGATTTACGCCCGATCGTTCCACAGAGCCCCGCAGCCCTTGCGCTGTACATGTACAGCGCTGGTCCTTAAGTCATATCCGGTTGTGCCGTACATGTACGGCGCAGGTCCTTAAGGGGTTAAATGATGCAAATCCTCAAACAATCCATGTTAATTCCAGGTTGTGAGGCACCAAAACAAAAACAAAGTCTAGGGGGTGAATACTTTTGCAAGGCACCGTATTATGATTTTAGTATTCCCTAAAAGGTCTTGCCCAAAATGCGATAATCAGCAAGCAATGTTTTATCACTGCTACTGGGAATGTCAACTGATTAATAATTTTTGGCAAGACATTGTACAGCTCATATACACAATGACAAAAATTAGTCTCAATGGAAGTATGGTTTTGTTTATATTACTGCATGAAAAAGGGAGATTTTTTGTGAAACTCACCTGTAAAATCTTTTTCTCGTCTTTTCCATTGGGGGACACAGACCATGGGTATAGCCTAGGCCAGGGCTGGCCAACCTGAGGCTCTCCAGCTGTTGCAAAACTCAACTCCCAGCCTGCCCACACTGCCTACAGCTATCAGCCTACAGCAGGGCATGGTGGGAGTTGTAGTTTTGCAACAGCTGGAGAGCCACAGGTTGGTCATCCCTGGCCTAGGCCATTACTAAGAGGGACACTATGCAAATAACAAAAGAGAGCTCCTCCCTCACAGGCTATACCCCCAGGCTCCACTAGTAGGACCTCAGTCGGTGCAAAAGCAGTAGGAGAAGGAGACAAATCAGAACGAAAAACCAGGAACAAGGAACACAGCCATCGAACCAGTAGCTAGAAGGCCCCAACTGAACAGAACAGACCCCCTCCTGCAACAGGCAAGATGGGTGGGAGCTGTGTCCCCCAATGGAAAAGACGAGAAAAAGATTTTACAGGTGAGTTTCACAAAAAATCTCCCTTTCTCGTACATTCCATTGGGGGACACAGACCATGGGACGTCCCAGAGCAGTCCATGGGGTGGGAAAAAAACAGTTCAACACCACCAAGGGGAACGCCCGCGGTCACTCAGGAACCACAGCCTGCAACACCGTTCGCCCGAGGGCAGCATCAGCAGAAGCCAACGAGTGCAGTTGGTAGAACCTTGTAAAGGTGTGCAAGGACGACCAAGTGGCCGCCTTACACAACTGAGAAGCAGAGGCGTGATTATGCCTCGCCCAGGAGGCCCCCACCGCCCTGGTGGAATGAGCGGTAACCCCAGCCGGGGGAACCCTGCCACAAGCGCGATATGCCGCAGCAATAGCCGACCTAATCCACCGAGCCACAGTGACCTTAGAGGCCGCTAGACCCTTACGAGGCCCCTCGGGAATCACGAAGAGGGAGTCCGAACGGCGGAAGGGGGCCGTAACTGACAGGTACACCATCAGTGCCCTGACAACGTCCAGGGAATGGAGCGCACGCTCCTTGGAATTTGCCGGAGAGGGACAAAGGGAAGGCAGGACAAGATCCTCATTAAGGTAAAAGGTGGAGACCACCTTGGGCAAAAAGGACGGGACCGGCCGGAGCACCACCTTATCCATATGAAAGACCAGAAAGGGCTCTCGACAGGAAAAAGCAGCCAATTCCGACAACCGCCGGATAGAGGTGATGGCCACCAATAAAACCAACTTTCAGGTGAGAAAGGTCATGCTCTGCTGATGACGTTTCGTTTACAGCCTTTTCCCTGCTTGAGGGAGTGTCCAGGCTGTGTAAACAAAACGTCAGAGCCTCTGGTGCCCGCCCCCCTCCAGCTCTTCTCACTGCCTCGGCTCTGCTCTGCTGATGACATCTCGTTTACAGCCGTCTCCCTGCTTGAGGGAGTGTCCAGGCTGTGTAAACGAGACGTCAGAGCCTCTGGTGCCCTCCCCCCTCGGCTCTGGTATGCGATCGCTCATGCGCAGTACATACCAGAGCCGAGGTGATCTCTTCTCCAGCAGCAGGGTATGTCATTCCCTCCTGCATTCACTGGGGCTAGAGGTGGCAGTTTGTAAACGTTCCCCTCTGCATCTGGGGATCGTTATTACAGCCCTGTCCCCCCCCACTAGTACACATTGAACACCCACTGGGAAATATAAATAAATTATTGGCCATCATTATTATCATCATCATTATTATTCAGCTATATAAAATCCTTATCTGCCATCAATATATAGATTTATCTAAGCAATATCCATATTGAATATATATTTGAATAATATAGATATTGCTTAGATACAGATAATGCTAATGATATTTTCACACTAGCGGCAGGACGTATCCGACAGGCTGTTCACCCTGTCGGATCCGCCCTGCCGCTATTTGCCCGTGCCGCTGGACGGATCCGTTATTGCAATTCATTTCTAGACGGATCCGCACCTGGATCAGTCTACAAATGCTGTCCGTTGTCACACTGATCGGCGGATCCAGCAGGCACGCAGCTCTGACGACGGAGCTGCCTTGCGGATCCGGCGTTGCAAAACAACTGAAGGATGGATCCGTCCTTCCGGTCTGCGCATGAGCAGACCATGAAAACTGTGAAAAAGACTGCCAGAGGGATCCATCCATCCACATGGCAAGCGGATAGGCGGATCCGTTATTGCAATGCATTTCTAGACGGATCCGCACCTGGATCAGTCTACAAATGCTGTCAGTTGTCACACTGAGGCTACATTCACACTTGCGTTCGGAGCGGATACGTCTGATGTCTGCACAGATGGATCCGCTCCTATAATGCAAACGTTGGGATCCGTTCAGAACGGATCCGTCTGCATTATAGTTCAGAAAGAAAGTGTAAAGGTTAGTCAGACCGATCCGTTCAGACTTTACATTGAAAGTCAATGGGGGGGCGGATCCGTTTGAAATTGCACCATTGTGTCAACTTCAAACGGATCCGTCCCTATTGACTTACATTGTAAGTCTGGACGGATCCGTTTGGCTCCGCACGGCCAGGCGGACACCCGAACGCTGCAAGCTGCGTTTGGATGTCCGCTAGTGTTGAGCGGCATGTCCCATATTCTAATTCGCGAAATTTCGCGAATATTCGAAAGAATATTCGTAAAATATTCGCGAATATTCGAATTCGTTATTATTTCGCATATGCGATAATTCGAATTTTCGCATCGCATAATACATATTATGAGATGCAAAATTTGCATGTGCGCTAATGAAATCGCCTTACGAAGATTCGCAACTCAATTCAATCACTAATGTAAGAATGCAAAGCCCTTTGCCTCTGTTCTGGGACAAGTGCCGATATTCGCCTGTGCGCTAATAAAATCGCCTTACAAAGATTCGCGCCTCAATCACTTTCTAGGCAATGTGAGTAAGATCTGAGCTTTTGGACTTTTGTGAATCAATCGAGATACAGTGGGGGGTGATGACAGTAGTTGACAGAGTACAGATCAATGTAATCTGTAAGGTGGAAACTAAAATAAAAAATACGAATATTCGTAAATCTAATTTTACGAAGTTCGAAGTATTCGCGAATATGGTGCTATACTATATGAATGCACAGGCCTTTGCCTCTCTGTTCTGGGGACAAGTGTAGATATTCGCCTGTGCGCTAATAAAATCGCCTTACGAAGATTCTCGCCTCAATCACTTTCTAGGCACTGTGAGTAAGATCTGAGCTTTTGGACTTTTGGGAATCAATCGAGATACAGTGGGGGGTGATGACAGTAGTTGACAGAGTACAAATCAATGTAATCTGTAAGGTGGAAACTAAAATAAAAAATACGAATATTCGTAAATCGAATTTTACGAAGTTCTACGTATTCGCGAATATGGTGCTATACTATATGAATGCACAGGCCTTTGCCTCTCTGTTCTGGGGACAAGTGTAGATATTCGCATGTGCGCTAATAAAATCGCCTTACGAAGATTTGCAACTCAATTCACTAATGTATGAATGCAAAGCCCTTTGCCTCTGTTCTGGGACGTGCCGATATTCGCATGTGCGCTAATAAAATCGCCTTACGAAGATTCGCGCCTCAATCACTTTCTAGGCAATGTGAGTAAGATCTGAGCTGTTGGACCTTTGGGAAACAATCAATTATATGTGTACTGTAATTTTGTGAAAAAAAACCAAAAAAATAAAAACGAATATTCGTTTGCACTATATATGCACTATATTCGAAATATTTGCGAAATCGCGAAGTTGCGATATTCGCGAAAAAAAATCGCTTTTCGAATATTCGCGCTCAACACTAATGTCCGCCTGCTGAGCGGAACGGAGGCCAAGCGTAGCCATCCTGATGCATTCTGAGCGGATCCGCATCCACCCAGAATGCATTGGGGCTCTACGGATCCGTTCGGGGCCGCTTGTGATATCCTTCAAACGGAACCCACAAGCGGAACCCCGAACGCAAGTGTGGAAGTAGCCTGATCGGCGGATCCAGCAGGCACGCAGCTCCGACAACGGAGCTGCCTTGCGGATCCGGCATTGCAAAACAACTGAAGGACGGATTCGTCCTTCCGGTCTGCGCATGCACAAACCGGGAATACTGTGAAAAAGACTGACAGAGGGATCCATCCGCATGACAAGCGGATAGACGGATCCGTTATTGCAATGCATTTCTAGACGGATCCGCAACTGGATCCGTCTACAAATGCTGTCAGTTGTGGCCGCGGCCACGGTCAGTAAGGTGACGGGAGGGGGCTAGACAGTGGCTGGTGTGTGCCTGGAGCCACGGGACGTGGGCCTGCCTAAAAGAGGGCCAAAGAGACACCAGGTAGGAGAAGTGCTGCTGTTTAATGCGTGTGGAACAGGGTTACAAAGCCAAGGAACGGAATACCTGTCGGGTTTCAGTCAGCGGATCCGGGATGTATCGGGAAAAACAGGCAGATCTCCACCTACCCATGTGACGGATGACGTGCGGAGGCGTCCCGTGCTTGGAAGCCGCTGAAGCTGCTCCGATGCGGAATGAATGTCCTGATATGGTTTTGGGGTCCACCCCCAACCCTGCGACCAGGGATCTGATGTGGGAGACAAACTGTGGCGTGGAAAGGGGTTTCCCCTGGAATGGCAGCAACGGAGACTCTGGATCTGGAGATGGTGTGTAACCCAGGAGATGTTGGAGTACCACCACCGGACACCAGGCGTTCCCGGACTTGAAGAAACGGATCAGTACGGGAGGACCGGTCTGGGACGTCTTGGTGGAAGGCAGGCTTAGTACCAGATGATCCTGGCTCCAGGATAGCTGTTTCTTTTTCAGGAAGACCGTTTTCCGGGAAGGAACTGAAAATTCTCCTGGACGAAGGAAGCCGTAGAAGCTTAGGTACATCGCGGCTTTGATGACCAGGCTAGGGAAATGGCCAAAAGGATTGCCATCTAGGGCTGCAGACAGCTGCCTAAACAGCTCACCGGAGACCGGCCGACGGGACGGGTTGGAGTCTTTACTGTTTTTCTCAATGCCTCTGAGCGTGGCCTTGACGGCTTGGGATGTGAACGCTGCGCGTACTTCTGGGTTCTGAAGGGCTAAGAAGTGCTGCGCCCCGGCCAGGTACAAACGTATGGTGCTGGGTGCCAGCTTGAGGTTGACATGGCAATGGGCCATGAAAGCCATGATGTACGCAATGAAGGACATCCCCTGTTGGGGATGGATCCTGGAAAACGCCTGGAAGTGGTTCCAACCAGTGCCGTAGTTGCGAGCCGTGTTGACCGAAAGGGATCGGTGCCTGAGGTCCTCGGCGGTTGCCAGCAGAGACCTTAGTCCAACATCAGGTCGCTGAAACCGGGAATTCGGGCCCCGGTCCGGTCTGCTTCTGGACATACCTGAAAGAAGGTGTGAAAATTGAACCTCGATAAGGCATCGGCCGCCGTGTTGCTGGTACCTGGGATATGGGAACATGAAAAATGAAAGTTATGGGTCATGGCCAGCCAGACCAGTTTGCGCAACAGGGACATGACCCTGGCCGACTTAGCTCGGCCTTTGGAGATGATGTCCACGAGGTCCTGGCTGTCAGACACAAACATGACGCTGGAATTTGCCCAGAGGTGACCCCAGACAGAAGCGGCCGCCACGATGGGGTAACATTCCAGGAATGGTGATGAGCTGAGGGACTGAGGGTCGGAACTGACCTGAGGAGGCCATGGGCCAGCCAGCCACTGGGACCCGAATATGGCCGCGAAACCCCGGGATGCTGCGGCATCGGCAAACACCCTGGTGGATGACTGGGACCATGAGGGGACAAACAGGCTGACACCGTTCCAAGATAACAGAAAGCTGTCCCACATGCGTAAGTCTGCCATGGCAGCCCTGTCCAAGTGGACAATGCTGCTGGGTTCGGAGGCTGAGGGAAGGAGCGAGAGCAGCCGGGAAATGAAAGCCCTGCCCTGGGGCATGACCCTTAAGGCAAAGTTCAGCCGACCCAGGATGGACTGTAGCTCGACCTTGGTCACCTGGGACGAGGTGATGGCCCTGGCCACGACTTCCCGTATCTGGGACAGCTTTGCCTCTGGAAGCCTGGCTTCCATTTTGTCTGAGTCCAGGACAATGCCCAGGAAGGTGATGGCAGTGACCGGCCCCGCGGTCTTCCCCTGCGAAATTGGGATGGAAAGGGCGGCAAAGATCTCCAGGAGTGAGAGCAGCCCTGATGGTCGACCTAGCGGAGGTTCAATGAGGAGGAAGTCATCCAGGTAATGGATGACCGCTGGGGCGCTGCCGTGGTGGATCAGGATCCAGTGCAGGGCCTGCGCCAATTGGTCGAATAACCACGGGCTGCTTTTTGAGCCGAAGGTCAACCTGTTGGCAAAATAGAACTTGCCTTCCCACCTGATGCCATAGAACTGCCAAAGGTGAGGGGCAATGGGCAGCAGTTTGAAGGCGTCCGCAATGTCCGTTTTAGACAACCAGGCGCCTTTCCCGGCGCTAAGGATGAGGGCAATGGCCTCGTCTATGGACGCGTAGGTCATGGAAAATTCTTCCGAAGGGATGAGCGAATTGATGCTGGGGATGACAGAATCATGGGGGGCGGAGAGATCATAAATCAAACGTTTTTTATTTGAATCTTTTTTGGCCACGATGCCTATGGGACTGATCCGCCAGCGAGAAAAAGGCACCTGGTCGAAGGGGCCCAGGAGGAACCCTTTCTCCACCTCCGAATTCAGGAGTTCCTGTACAGCGGTGGGATCTGACCTGGCCGACTGCAGGTTGTCGCACTCCCAGGTGGAATGGGGTAGTGCCACCAACCCTGTGTCAAACCCGGAGCAGAGGCCAGTGATCAGGAAGTCCACGAACCCTGGCGCCGGATGGTCCCGTAACAGGAGAGCCAGGAGGTCGATGTCGCAGTCGGCTAGTCATAGGCGCTTGTACCCCTTCTTGGGACATGTGGACCTGGGGTGGGCCCTGAAGCAGATGGAGCAGATGTGCAGGGCCCTGCAACCGCTAAAAACACATGCACCAAAGTTAAAGTTGTTGCAAACTTGGCTGTTGCCAAGGTAGACAATGGGTCTGCCCAGCTTATCGGTGGTGGAGGGACTGCGGGAGACCCCAGAGGGGCCAGGAATGGCCTTGTCTGGTTGGGCCGTGGCCGTTTGAGGACACCACTCAGTAGAATGGAAAATCGACTGGCAGGTCGAACAAGCGGGGGCCCGGAGGCCGGCGAAATGCTGGCAGAACAACTCCATGTCCAGCGTGGCCCAGTTGACAGAGAACTGGAACTGGGCAAGCGCGGCGGCGGCCTTGGCTGAGAAGGAGCGGTGGTAGTCATAAAAAGCCGTGCCGCCGTACTTGTGCCCCAGTCCAGTGACCCTGTGTAGATACGTGTCCAGCTCCTCCCGGCGGGCCGGGGAAGCGGAGCAGAGCACGTCTCTAAACAGGCCGAAGGCCAACACAAACTCGACGACAGAGAGCTTGCGGTTAAGACGCCCATCCTTGGCCCGAAGGACCACTGAGACCTCCCCACAGTCAAAAGTCTTGCTGTCTGCGGCATCGTGGGACGCAATCAGGATGGACGCGAGATTCACGTCCTTGCCCGCCAAGATGTCCTTCCTGATGTGGTCGGGTACCAAGTGCGCAGGAGCCACCACCGGAGCAGCCGGGAACGTACCTGGAGCCGGAAGCTGCAACAGAGGGGGATCGGAGACGGGGACCACCGCCTGGGAAGATGCCGGTGTTCTGGACTCCAAGTCCACCACCCTGGTCCTGATGTCAGCAACGGACGAGATGAGGGAATCCAAGGAGGCCTGCAACAGCACCAGGGACTGCTGGATGGCTGGAGGTGGATCTTCCCCTTCAGGAGCGCTGGACTGGGTCATCAACAGGCGGTATAACTCGGCCTTCCTGGCTGACGCTGGGTGTCTGATGCCTCTCTTGGCCAATTCCGCAATGAGCCTCGGCACAGTCCATCTTCGGAGGGCAACTGGGCCGCCTTGGCTGGAGACTGAGGTACCCGGGAGGGACAACATGTCGTCGACGTCAGAGACCTGTGACATGGCTTCAATGATGGCAGAGACCTTGCAACACCTGGAATTAAAGACAACAATACGGCCGCTGGAGAGGTCGTGGGGCCGTGCACCCCGACTAAAAAAGGTCGTGGATGAACGTAAAAGATGACGTACCTGGGAGCGTTGGGTCAACACCCTTGTCTTACCGTCAGAGGATGGACGGGAACGAAACGGCTGGACCTGGGAACTGGAAAGTTGGGAGTGACATGAGAAAAAAGCCGCGCGAGACTGGAACTATTGTGGGTGCGCATGGACACCGTGACAGAGAAGACACCTGAACGCCTCAGGCAAGGAAGGACAGTGAAGACACCTGACCGCTTCAGGGTACCTGGACGAAGAAGACACCTGAACGCTTCAGGGTGCCTGGACAGAGAAGACACCTGAACGCCTCAGGCAAGGAAGGACAGAGAGGACACCTGAACGATTCAGGGCGCCTGGACAGAGAAGACACCTGAACGCCTCAGGCAAGGAAGGACAGAGAAGATACCAGAACGCTGAGGGTACCTGGACGGAGAAGACACCTGAACGCTTCAGGGTGCCTGGACAGAGAAGACACCTGAATGCCTCAGGCAAGGATGGACCGAGAAGACACCTGAACGCCTCAGGGTACCTGGACAGAGAAGACACCTGAACGCCTCAGGCAAGGATGGACAGAGAAGACACCTGAACGCTTCAGGGTATCTGGACAGAGAAGACACCTGAATGCCTCAGGCAAGGATGGACAGAGAAGACCCCTGAACGCTTCAGGGTAGCTGGACAGAGAAGACACCTAAGTGCCTTGGCAAGGAAGGACAGAAAAGATACCAGAACGCTTCAGGGTACCTGGATGGAGCAGACACCTGGACGCCTTGGGAAAAGATGGACAGAGAAGACCCATGAACGCTTCAGGGTACCTATACCGAGAAGCCATCGGCACGCCTCAGGCAAAGATGGACCGAGAGGCCCCTGAACGCTTCAGGGAACCTGGAGAGAGAAGACACCTGAACGCCTCAGGCCAAGATGGACAGGAAGAACACCTGAACGTTTCAGGGTACCTGGAAAGAGAAGACACCTGAACGCCTCAGGCTGAGCAGGACAGAGGAGACACCTGGACGTCTCGGGTTGAGAGCGAGAACACATCCCCGTGTGCCTCCTGGGAGGCAACCCGGGATGTCGGGAGGAGGGACTGCCAGAAGCAGCCCCTGATTACCTACCTGAACCCTCAGGTATGAGTTTTCCCGCGAGCGGCCGACAGCGAATTCCTGCAGGACCTAACCTGACGTTGGGAAAGTCGGAATAAGGTACGACGGGAACCACGAACGCTACTGGCACCTGGGAAAGGAACACACATGTGAACATGGAGAGCACCAAGGCCGGAGCCCCCAGGGGCCCCGCTGGGAGGCCGTGGGTAGGCCGGGGCATGAATGACCTGGAGCGCCCCTGACCTGACCTGGACGTGTGTGACGGAACCGTGGCGTGTGCCGGCCTGGCAGGAGCGGGCCTGGGGGTGGGCATGCCGGCCCGGCACGGCGACCTGAAGGGGCAGTGGGATGTGGAGGGGATGTGGCCCGTGAATTGCCCATCTGGCCACCTGTGGCGGGCAATTCACCGCGTGCCAGGGCTCAGACCACCCAGTGTCGGTCATGACCAGGGGGCCATCCCAGGCTGGGCCTGGAGCAGGACGTGGCCCAGGCCACATGAGAGACCGGAATGTGGCCGCTGGACAGCGCGGGTGGCGGCTGCCTGAGCCCCCCGGCTGAGCAGTGGCAGCCCCACCGGGGCGGGAGGACTGAGTGCCCGCATGCCTCCGCCCCCACCAGGGCAAGATCCTTTTGTTTTTTGTTTTTTTTTTTTTCTTTGCATGAGAAGGGACACAATTGTGACACCGTCTAAGGGGAAAGATGCCTCCGCCCACGGCAACCAACCACACCACAGCCTCCAATCTCCATGAGCAGAATCTGGAAAGACCGCCGGGCCGTGACTGGTCGCCATGGGCAACAGCCAGCCTCCCCCCCAGACAGCTCCACAATCCACCCGACTCCTTTTTGAAGCCTTGCCAATGCGCGGCGGCAGTGTCCAGTCGGATTGCCGCGAAATGACACACCTTGTGGCCGGCGGTGTGTCCCCCCCCCCCCCCCCCCGCGCGTGCGGTCGTGAGCGGGTGCCGTGCATGCGTCCTGCCTCTCGCGAGAGGACGGGCGGCCCCGGACGGCGGAGAGGGGAGGGAGGGGTGCCCGCGGCGGCCGAATGCGGGTGGAGGAGTGAGCCGGCGGACGGACATGGCCCGGCAGGCGGGAGACCGGAGCTCACCATGGGAACGCGGCGATACTTACCCGGGGCGCGTGCTTGCCGGAAGTGACGTGCTTACCGGAAGTGACGATCACATGAAGTGCGGTGGCGGACGCGGTGAAGGTGAGCTGTGCAGGGGGGTTTAAGTAGGGGGACCTGGCCCCTCCCACAACAACAGGCTGCATGCAGCCTTAACTATTTGTCACACTGATCGGCGGATCCAGCAGGCACGCAGCTCCGACGATGGAGCTGCCTTGCGGATCCGTCCTTCCGGTCTGCACATGCACAAACCGGGAATACTGTGAAAAAGACTGACAGAGGGATCCATCCGCATGACAAGTGTGTATTTTTATTTTTTTTGCAAAGTGCAGAACAGGGTGAAGGAAAGGTCAGGTTGTTCACGCCCAGAAATATTCATGAGGCAGAGCTCAGGCTTTGTTGTTACACGCCGCCCTGAGCATTGTACTTCAGCATGTAAACACAGCAATAACACAACCATGAAAAGGTGTAAGTATGGGTTTTAACTTGATAAAATCTAGCTTAACCAAATTCTATGTATATCCTGATGGATTTTAAGTGTTTTATTTTTTTTTTATTTTTTTATTAACTCGGATAACCCCTTTAAGGGAACTCGGTGACATCCCCATCTCCAGGCCCAACTGGAGGAAGGAGAGGACCACCGGAATAGAGAATCGAAGAGGAAAAACATCCCGCGTCTCGCAGAAGGAAAGAAAAGCCTTTCAGGTACGGTAGTAAATTTTGGAAGAGGTAGGCTTCCTAGCCCGGATTATAGTTCTCACAACAGCATCCGAGAAGCCCCTCTTCTTCAAGATAGCGGTTTCAACAGTGACGCCGTTAAACGAATCGGCCGTAAATTCAGGTGGAAGAGCGGCCCTTGAGACAGCAGATCCTTCCTGAGAGGGAGAGGCCACGGGACGTCCGCCAGCATTTGAACGACCTCCGAGAACCAGGCCGGCAAGGCAAATCGGGAGCGATGAGGATGGTCGGGATCCTTTCTGCCTTGATCTTGCGAAGAACCCTCGGGAGCAGAGGCAGTGGAGGAAAGACGTAAAGGAGGGAAAAGTCTTGCCACGAAGACACCAACGCGTCCACCCCGTATGCCTCCGGATCCCGAGCTCGGGCCAGGAACGTGGGAACCTTGCTGTCGAGTCTGGGCGGCCCCAACGTAGGCAGAGGTCCTCAAAAACTGCTGGATGCAGGGACCACTCGCCAGGATCCACCTTGTGGTGGCTGAGGAAATCAGCCGTCCAGTTGTCTATTCCCGGGATGTACACTGCCGATAACACTGGAACATGCGCCTCCGCCCGCTGGAGGATCCCTTCCACCTCCTGCATCACTTTCCTGCTGCGGGTCCCGCCTTGGTGGTTGATGTAGGCCATCGCGGTGGCGTTGTCCGACTGGACCCGCACCGGGAGACCCACCAGGAGAGGGGTCCAATGGGAGAGGAAAAGGAAAACAGCCCTGAGCTCCAGAATGTTGATCGGAAGGCGGGATTCCGCCACCGACCAAACTCCCTGAACCGTCCGGGACTGGAGAACACTGCCCCAGCCCAGGAAACTGGCGTCTGTGGTGACGACCGTCCAGGAGATCGGGAGGAAGGACCTCCCTGAGGACAGGTTCTGGGGAGACAGCCACCAAGGGAGTGCTGACCGGACCAGAGGAGGCAGGTGAACCCGAGTCCAGACCACAAGACGTCCTGACCCAAAAGGACAGGATGGCCCGCTGTAGAGGCCGGGTGTGAAATTGGGCAAAGGGAACTGCCTCGAAGGAGGCCACCATAAGGCCCAAAAACCTGCATGCATTCCCGGAGGGAGAGGTCCCGGGAGTGCAGGAGGAGAGTCCTGGATCCGAGAGGTCTTGGATTCTGGGAGGAATACTCGAGCGGCCACGGTGTCCAGAAACATTCCCAGAAAGGTCATCCTCTGGGACGGCTGGAGAGAGGACTTTGGGAAGTTGATCAGCCAGCCGAACTGTTCCAGAGTCTGGACAGTGATCCTGACACTGTCCTCAGCCTGAGAGAGAGAGGGAGCCTTTATCAGGATGTCGTCTAGGTAGGGCAATAGGGATATGCCTCTGGCGCGGAGAAGCGCCAAGATCGATGCCAAGATCTTTGTAAAGACTCACGGGGCCGTCGCCAGCCCGAAGGGAAGGGCGACGAGCTGGTAATGACGGCCACCAACGGCGAAGCGGAGGAACCTGCGGTGAGACTCCGCGATAGGGACATGCAGGTAAGCGTGACGCGAGGAACTCTCCTGGAAGAAGAGAAGCAACGACGGAGCGGAGTGATTCCATTCGGAACCTCCGCAGCCTCAGGGACTTGTTTAGCAGTTTTAGGTCCAGGATCGGACGAACCGATCCCTCCTTCTTCGGAACAACGAACAGATTGGAATAAAAACCTGTGCCCTGTTCCTCCGGGGGAACCGGGGAAATCACTCCCCTGGATAGAAGGGAAGAGACAGCCTGTAAGAGGGCCGAGGCCCGGACCGGATCCCCCGGAACGCAGGAAAGGAAGAACCGTTCCGGGGGCCTGAAAGCGAATTCTATTTTGTAACCAGAAGTTACAATCTCCAGGGCCCAGGCGTCCTGGATGTGTGCTCTCCAAACCTGCTGGAAGGAGAGCAGCCGGCCCCCCCACAGCAAGAGGTGGGGGCCCCCCTTCAGGCAGAGGGCTGCTTGGGGGTTGCGGGGCGAGCGGACTGGGCTCGTTGTCGCCAGAAGGGTTGGGGCTTAAAGGAGGGCTTCTTATGGGAATCCTGCCTTCCACCGGAGGAGGGCACCGTGGTGGATCTGAAAGAGAAGCGACGAAAGGACTGGCTTCTGGAACCCGAAGATCTAGGCCTAAAGACGCGCTTTGACTTAGACTGTGGCAGATGGGTGCTTTTGCCCCCTGTAGGGTCCGAGATAATCTCATCCAGCTTAACACCGAACAGCCTGGAGCCGGCAAAGGGGAGGTTAGTGAGGGAACACTTGGAGAAGGCGTCCGCATCCCATACCTTCAACCAAATCTCCCTGCACTGTGTGACGGACAGGGCCGAGACATGCGCAAAGAGAGTGCTAATGTCCAAGGAAGCTTCACAAAGGAATTTTGTGGCCTGAGACATCTGGAGAAGAAAGTTCAGGGTGACCTCGGAGGCATTCTGCTCCGCGATGTCCTGATGGTGTCGCTGTAACCATTCAGATAGCGCTCTAGCGACCCAAGCAGAGGCAAAGGCGGGCCGTAAGCCCATTCCTGCCAGAGTAAAGATGGCTTTGGATAAGGAATCCAAACGCCTGTCAACTAAGTCCTGCAGAGAGGAACCGTCCATGACAGGGAGAGCCGTGTTCTTGGCTAGTCTGGCCACAGACGGGTCTACCTTGGGAAGAGAAGACCATTGTTCCATTTCCGGCGGAAAAGGATAAAGAGTATCCATCCGTCTAGTGGCAGAAAAACGGTGGTTAGGGCAGTCCCAGGCCTTAGAGAGGACCTTGGAATATTCGCCATGGATGGGGAAGAAAACCGCCTCCGGTTTTCTGGAATGGAACTCCTGACTACTGGTGGAGGGAGATTCCCCTTGAAGATTGAAGGTGTCACACACTGCCACCACTAAGTCAGCCACCATAGTGGAGAGTTTAGGCGAGGGTTCCAGCTGAGTGTCTTCGTTTGAGATGAACCGTTCCCCTTCAGACCTCTGATCCCTGTGCTGAGGGAAAGAGTCTGGGCGCGCCTCCAGGCGAGGGGGGGGGGGGGGGGGGGGGGGGGCAGAGTCATCCGAGGGAGGATGCTGCTGCGTACGCTGCCTCTTAGTAGACAAGCGTCCTCTGTGGGAACCACTGTGAGGTGGAGTGGTGTGCGCCACAGGATTAGTGACCGCCATGCGCTCAACGAAGGCCATGGCGGTGCGTGAAAATTGCGCTAAGTCAGCGGACGCCCTAGACATGGCGAATGCTTAGGCAGGTTCCGCAGGCTCCGAAGGGGGCGGCAGGGGGACTGGGCTGAGCAGGAGGGGGTGGAGGGCGACCCTGTCCAGGGGCAAGGCAGGAGTCACAGGAGCCTGAGACTGACAGTGGCAGAAAACAGACCGGACAGGTGTCCATAGTGGCCTGAGGTGCAGTTTTGGCAGATTTTTTGGGGGCCCCTGGCTTTGGCATGATGGCAGTATTCCCAGTACACTGGGGGAAAAAAACGCTAAAGAGTAGTGTCTCCTACCGCAATTGCAGCACAAAATTGTCCTACCGCGATTCAGGAGGAGCAGCAGGGAGCCGGAGGATTCCAGCCGCGTGGGAAGAGGAGCGCTGAGGCAGAACAGCAGCACCGGAAGAGAGGCTCCGCCCCCCAAATCGCGGCCGAAATGGCGCGGAAAGTTCGTAATGCATCCCCCGGACACCCCGAAAAAAGGGGGGGGGGGGCATAAGGTGCAAAAGCAGGGAAGAGCAAAAGACTGCCAAACCCTAATGCGATGGCCCGCCGGTCCAGAAAGCATCAAGTGACCCCATTTTAGAAAGAAGACACCCCAAGGTATTCCGTGAGGGGCACGGCGAGTTCCTAGAATTTTTTATTTTTTGTCACAAGTTAGCGGAAAATGATGATTTTTCTTTTTTTTTTTCTTTTTTCCTTACAAAGTCTCATATTCCACTAACTTGCGACAAAAAATAAAAAATTCTAGGAACTCGCCGTGCCCCTCACGGAATACCTTGGGGTGTCTTTCCAAAATGGGGTCACTTGTGGCGTAGTTATACTGCCCTGGCAATTTAGGGGCCCAAATGTGTAAGAAGTACCTTGCAATCAAAATGTGTAAAAAATGGCCTGCGAAATCCGAAAGGTGCACTTTGGAATATGTGCCCCTTTGCCCACCTTGGCTGCAAAAAAGTGTCACACATCTGGTATCGCCGTACTCAGGAGAAGTTGGGGAATGTGTTTTGGGGTGTCATTT
Organism: Bufo gargarizans; assembly: GCF_014858855.1. NCBI lineage: Eukaryota > Metazoa > Chordata > Amphibia > Anura > Bufonidae > Bufo > Bufo gargarizans. The sequence continues at coordinate 276,402,505 of NC_058080.1, forward strand.
TACATATACCCATGCTGGGTGAGAAATATCTTGGTCAAATGCCAACTTTGTATAAATTTTTTTTGAAAAGTTGTCTTTTGCCAAGATATTTCTCTCACCCAGCATGGGTATATGTAAAATGACACCCCAAAACACATTCCCCAACTTCTCCTGAGTACGGCGATACCAGATGTGTGACACTTATGCAGCCAAGGTGGGCAAAGGGGCACATATTCCAAAGTGCACCTTTCGGATTTCACCGGTCATTTTTTACACATTTCGATTGCAAAGTTCTTCTCACACATTTGGGCCCCTAAATTGCCAGGGCAGTATAACTACGCCACAAGTGACCCCATTTTGGAAAGAAGACACCCCAAGGTATTCCGTGAGGGGCATGGCGAGTTCCTAGAATTTTTTATTTTTTGTCGCAAGTTAGTGGAATATGAGACTTTGTAAGAAAAAAGGAGATTTTTGTGAAACTCACCTGTAAAATCTTTTTCTCGTCTTTTCCATTGGGGGACACAGACCATGGGTATAGCTTAGAGGTATTAGTAGGAGGGACACTATGCAAATGAAAGAGCTCCTCCTCCTCGGGCTATACCCCCCGACTCCACCAGGAGGAACTCAGGCGTTGCACAAGCAGTAGGAGAAGGAGCAAGAAAAAATCATGGAAACCATCGGACCAAGCCATAAGGTCCAACCAGAAACAGAAAAACTGAACTAAAGACCCCTCCTGCAACAGGAATAATGGGTGGGAGCTGTGTCCCCCAATGGAAAAGACGAGAAAAAGATTTTACAGGCGAGTTTCACAAAAATCTCCTTTTCTCGTACTTTTTTCCATTGGGGGACACAGACCATGGGACGTCCAAAAGCAGTCCATGGGGTGGGAAAAAATATCAGCACCGCCAGAAGGAACGCCCAACGGTCAAACAGGAACCACAGCCTGCAAAACCCTGCGGCCAAAGCCGCATCAGCCGAAGCCAGTGAATGCAACTGACAAAAATTTGCAAAGGTATGCAAGGACGACCAGGTGGCCGCCGTACACAGCTGAGACGCAGAGGCACGATTGCGTCTTGCCCAGGAAGCCCCCACCGCCCTAGTGGAGCGAGCGGCAATCCTAGCCGGGGGAACTCCTCCACAAGCGCGACAAGCCGCGGAAATAGCCAAGCAGATCCAGAGCGCCAAGAACGGCGGACGGAAGCAGTAGCCGCGAGATACACCTTCAGGACCCGTACAACATCCAGGGAATGCAGAGTGCGTTCCTTGGGGTTAGCCGGAGAAGGACAAAAGGAAGGCAGGACAAGATCTTCATCAAGGTGGAAGGGAGAGACCACCCTGGGCAAAAAGAAGGGGACTGGACGGAGCACAACTTAATCCTGGTGGAAAACCAGAAAGGCTCCTGACAGGAAAGAGCGGCCAGCTTCGACACCAGTCTGACTTAAAAGCTCGTGATGGGATGTGAACTCACAGCCACTGCATAATAGCCCAGAACTTTAATCACTACGCTATGTAGCTGTATCAGAAGCTATGGTCACAAGGAAGTCCAGATGAGAACAGTCAGAGAGACCCTCCTCAAAGGCTCAAAGGGGGCCGACTGCAGAGCGCGCAGAACCAAATTGAGATCCCAAGGAGACAAAGGGGGAACATACGGGGAACCGAATGCGCCACCCCCGAAGAAAGGTCACCACCGGACCCTTAAGAGCAAGGGACCTCCGACGGCCCGCGCCGAAACCTGACCTTACAGGGAACTAAGCGACAGTCCCTGCACAAGCCCAGACTGAAGAAAAAACAGTACCATCAAGATGGAAAACCGAAGGGGAGGGAACCCCGAACCCTCACAAAAGGACAGGAAGGCCATCCAGGTACGATAGTAAATCCGGGAGGAAGAAGACTTCCCCGGACTGATCATGGTCCTAACCACTGAATCCGAGAACCCCATCTTCATCAGGATGGCGGTTTCAACAGTCACGCCGGTAAACGAAGAGACCGTAAATTCCGGTGGAAGAACGGGCCCTGAGACAGTAGGTCCCGTCTGTCGGGAAGAGGCCATGGGGCGTCCGCCAGCAACCGAGCCACGTCCGAAAAACCACGCGCGGCGAGGCCACTCCGGGGTGATGAGAACGGTCGGATTCCCTTCCGCCTCGAACTGGCGTAGACCCTTTGGTAGGAGAGGAAAACAGAGGAGGCTGAAGTCCTGCCACGGAGACACCTGCGCATCCATCCGTACGCCTCCGGATCTCGGGCACGAGCCAGGACCACTGGGATCTTGTTGTTGAACCCGGACGCCATTAAGTCCACATCCGGACGGTCCCATCTGTGGCAGATTTCTTCGAACCCCTCTGGATGCAGAGACCACTCGCTTGGATCCACCTTGTTGTGGCTTAGAAAGTCCGCTGTCCAGTTGTCCACTCCTGGAATGCAAACTGCTGACAACACCGGAACGTGCGTCTCCGCCCACGTCAGAATTCTCTTCACCTCCTGCATCACCATCCGGCTGCGGGTCCCGCCCTGATGGTCGATATAGGCCACGGCCGCGGCATTGCCCGTTTGAACCCGCACTGGGAGGCCCGCAAGGAGAGAGGTCCAATAGGAGAGAGAGAGCGGAAAAAATCCCCCTCAGTTCCAGAAAGTTGATTGGAAGGCGAGACTCTGCCGCCGACCAAATCCCTTGAACCGTGCGAGACGGGAAAAACGCCCCCCCAACCCAGGATGCTGGCATCGGTGGTGGCGATCGTCCAGGAGAATGCGAGAAAGGAACTCCCCGACCTCAGGTTCATCGGGAACAGCCACCAAGGGAGAGCTGCCCGAACCCGCTGAAAGGTAAAGGATCTCCTGTTGCGCCAGGCGAGTGTGAAACTGGGCATATGGAAGGCCTCGAAAGAGGCTACCATAAGACCCAGGACCTGCAAGTATTCCCGAATGGAGAGGCACGGGGAGCGCAGCAGATGCGACACTGCCCCCTGGATCTGGGAGGACTTGAAGGCTGGTAGAATACTTTGGCAGCCGAGGTGTCCAAAATCATCCTCCGGAAGGAGAGCCTCTGGGACGGGAAGAGGCAGGAGTTTGGGAAAGTTACCAGCCAGCCGAACCGTTCCAGAGTCTGAACAGTGATCCGGACGCTGTCCTTGGTCTGCAGTAGAGAGGGGGGCCTCTATCCGGATATCGTCCCGATAGGGCAGCAAAGGAATGCCCCTGGTATGAAGAAGCACCATGAGCGGTCCAGGACCGTGGCAAGGACCCGCGGGGTGGTCGCCAACCCGAAGGAAGGGCGACAAACTGACAGTGTCGACCCATAATGGCGAAGCGCAGGAATCGATGGTGGGATTCCGCAATCGGGACATGTGATAGGCCTAGGAGCAGCAGGGCGGGCTGACTGGGCCCTCTAGTGCCGGGAAGGCTGGTGCAAAGGAAGGCCTCTTTGCGGGCGACCTGAGACCCCCGGCGGAGGAAGCAGGCGACGGCCTACCAGATGAGAAACGGCAAAAGGCATGCAGAGATTAACTCGTCCAGCTAATCCCCATAAGGTCTGGAAACCCCAAAGGGGAGTTTAGCAAGGGAACGCTTGGTGGAGGCGTCAGCGTCCCACACCTTCAATCAGATCTCTTCGCGCTGAGTGACAGAGATGGCCAACCAGCGGGCAAAGAGGGAAACAATGTCCCTAGAAGCTTCGCAAAGAATCTTAGAAGCCTGAGACATCTGGAGAACCAACTCCAGTGTGTTAGTAGTCGCATCTCATACCGCCAGTTCCTGGTGGTGGTGCTGTAACCACACCGAGAGAGCACTGGCTACCCCTGCTGAGTGAAAGGTAGGTCACAGGGACGCGCTGCCAGCGAAAAAAGGACCTGGAAGAGAGTCTATGCGTCTGTCTACAGCATCCTGGAAAGAGGAACTGACTAAGACAGGAAGGGCCATATAATTGGCTAATCCGGCCACCGGAGGATCCACCTTAGGGGGAGGAGACACCTCTCCTCGCCGTCAGCAGGGAAAGGAAAGTATATTCATGCGCTGGGTGGTCGAGAACCTTATTAAGACTACCCCAGGCCCTGGACATGACCGCGGAAAAATCCCTCATGGACCGGGAACATGGTAGTCTCTGACTGCCTGGACGGAAAAAGGGGGAATTTTCTGACCAGTGGAAGGAGGAGAATCCCCTTGGAGAATAAAGGTGTCTCGGACAGTCGCCACTAAGTCAGCCACCCTGGTGGAGAGCTTAGGCGAGGGGTCCCGCTCCATGACCTAATCAGAGCCGGAAATTCTCCTTCAGACTTGCGCTCCCTAAGGGAGGGGAGAGTCGCCCGAACGCGCCTCTAGACGAGAGGGGGGGGGGGGGGGGGGGGGGGAGAGCCGGAGCCATCCGAGGAGGGATGCTGCTGCTCACGCTTCCTGTTCGTAGTCGGGCGTCTTCTGTGGAAAACCACTTAGAGAGGTGGTTGGCGTCACAGGATTTGAAAATGCCCTATAGTCCAAAAAGGACCTGGCTCGTCCAAGCCGGATAATTCCCCTTCGGATTACTCTCCCTAGGGAGGGGGAAGAGCAGTCCGCAAGCGCCACCTGCGAGGTGAGGGGGGTGGAGAGACGGAGACATCCGAGGTGGGATGCTGCCGCACACGCTGCCTCTTCGTAGTCAGTCACCCACTGTGGGGACCACTAAGAGAGATGGAATCGGTAGCGCCACAGGATTAAAGGACATGGTTGCCTTGGCGACTAAGACCAATTTAGCGGCCGCGCTGGACATGGCAGATGCCCAAGCGGGGACCGCAGGCTCCCAGGAACGTGGAGGAGGGGTGGAGGAGGGGGGTAAGGCAGGGATGCAGGTAATACTTATCTGCTCCTGCAGATCTTCTCCCTCGACTCCAGGACCAGCAGGGATGCACCTCTTCAGGCGTCTGACTCCTTGTCCAGGAGTGCAGTGTTCTGGTGGAGGGTGGCAGCAGGAGACCCAGTAGCTGGTGGGATACCGGAGCTGCAGGTCGAGCCCGGATCCACTTGTCTTCTTTGGGGGGCAATGGAGGCAGCAGGGCAGCGTCCAAGGACGGCGGCGGGCATTCCACGGGGGACCAGGAAGGCGCCATGCCGACCTGTGTCCCAATCTAGAATAATGTAAACAATTTTTGAAGGCTGAAAGGGGCTTTGAACTCAGAAAGCCTGGACATGGGGCAGAAGCAGCATTACCACTGAGCTACCAGCTTGCCTGGCACAAAACGGAGTAGAGTGATGAGGAGCTGCACGGCCGTGAGCAAACAGAGTCTCCGGTGTAAGGAGAGTCAGAGCGGCATGCCGAGGCTCCGCCCCCCCGAACGCGTCATTATGGCGCGAAAAAAGCGCGCGAAATAAGCGCGCAAAACAAGCGCACACGAAAAATAAGCGCGCGCGCGAAAAAAGTACGCGAAAATAAGCGCGCGCGCGAAAAAAGTACGCGAAAATAAGCGCGCGCGCGAAAATATGCGCGAAAATAAGCGTGCGCGCGAAAATATGCGCGAAAATAAGCGCGCGCGAAAATATGCGCGGAAATGAGCGCACGCGCGAAAATAAGCGCGCGCGCGATTTAAACAAACACCACGTGGAGGAGCGGCCTGCCGGCGGGCGCCGAGAGGGCGCAGCAGCCAAGGCCTGACAATAGAAGCGCTGAAGCCCACAGTTTAAGGGTCAAGCTCACCCAGGTAGCCACAGACAAACAGACACAGAGGGAGGGGGAGGGACTGGGCAATACTTATCTGCTCAGCATGCTCCCTCGATGTCCAGACCAGCAGGGATGCGCCTCTTCAGACTTCTGACTCCAATCCAGGAGAACAGTGCTCTGGAGGAGGGTAGGCAGCAGGCGTCCCAGCAGCTGGTGGGATGCCGGAGCTAACAGGTCGAGCCCGGATCCACTTATCTTCTTGGGGGGAAATGGAGGCAGCCAGGCAACGTCCCAAAGACGGCGGCGGGCACTCCACGGGGGACCAGGAAGGCGCCATGCCGACCTGTGTCCCCATCTAGAATAAAAATAACAAAAAGGAGTAGAATCAGAGAGTGTCAACCTCCTTCACCAGACACTAAGCAAAGACTGAGTTCCTCCTGGTGGAGTCGGGGGGTATAGCCCGAGGAGGAGGAGCTCTTTCATTTGCATAGTGTCCCTCCTACTAATACCTCTAAGCTATACCCATGGTCTGTGTCCCCCAATGGAAAAAAGTACGAGAAAAATAAAATAAAAATCATCATTTTCCGCTAACTTGTGACAAAAAATAAAAAGTTCTATGAACTCACTATGCCCATCAGCGAATACCTTAGGGTGTCTACTTTCCGAAATGGGGTCATTTGTGGGGTTTTTCTACTGTCTGGGCATTGTAGAACCTCAGGAATCATGACAGGTGCTCAGAAAGTCAGAGCTGCTTCAAAAAGCGGAAATTCACATTTTTGTACCATAGTTTGTAAACGCTATAACTTTTACCCAAACCATTTTTTTTTTTGCCCAAACATTTTTTTTTTTATCAAAGACATGTAGAACTATAAATTTAGCGAAAAATTTATATATGGATGTCGTTTTTTTTTTTGCAAAATTTTACAGCTGAAAGTGAAAAATGTCATTTTTTTGCAAAAAATCGTTCCATTTCGATTAATAACAAAAAAAGTAAAAATGTCAGCAGCAATAAAATACCACCAAATGAAAGCTCTATTAGTGAGAAGAAAAGGAGGTAAAATTCATTTGGGTGGTAAGTTGCATGACCGAGCGATAAACGGTGAAAGGAGTGTAGTGCCGAAGTGTAAAAAGTGCTCTGGTCATGAAGGGGGTTTCAGCTAGCGGGGCTGAAGTGGTTAAAGAGGACCTTTCACCGATCCTGACATTGTGAACGAAGTATACAGACATGGAGAGCGGCGCCCGGGGATCTCACTGCACTTACAATTATTCTTGCGGTGAAAACGTTACATCATCTGTAACAAAGTACAATCAGTCCTTTGTGCATCAAAGAGGACCTTTCACCACGCCAAGCCTATTTCAATAGCTCCATGCATTCCCCATGTAATAATTCTGGAGCATCTATTCTTATGTCTCTATGTTGTACCATTCCTTTATTATTTCTACTAGAAGTTATGAATGAATTTCTAGCAGTCTGCAGTAAGGGTACAGAGGGGTGGTAACCAGTTGCACAGTCTAAAAATGGCAGCACTGATTGGATAGAGTGAGTCTGTGTAGGGACACACCAACTGGTTACCTCCCCTCTGTACCCTTACTGCAGACGACTAGCAATTTATTCATAACTTCTAGTAGAAATAATAAAGGAATGGAACATAGACATAAGAATAGATGCTTCAGAATTGTTATTACATGGGGAATGCATGTAGCTATTAACACCGGCATGTCAGGAGTGGTGAAAGGTCCTCTAATACTTTGAATATGTTATCTTTCCCTATATAACGACAACTGTTTGACACATATGACTTAGGCTACATTCACATGAACATATTTTGTTAGTGTCCGTTCCTTTTTTTCTTTGCGGATAGGATGCGGACCCATTCATTTCAATGGGTCCGCAAAAAATGTGGACAGCACACCATGTACCATCTGCATCTGTATGTACGTTTCGTAGCCCTGCAAAAAAGATACATGTCCTATACTTGCCCACTTTGCAGACAAGTAATGGCATTGTTACAATGGACCCGGAAAAAAAATAAAAAAAATAAATAAATAATGCCATACAAACGTGATTTTTTTTTTCGGATCCGCAAAACACATATGGTCGTGTGAATCTAGCCTAAAGGAGACATTTATCAACCCCATAAAACTGGCATAAAAAAGTCACGGTTTGGTGGTGTGCATGCTTGCACAAAATTGTGACTTTAGAGCAACACTTTTCCAAAAAGTGGATGGAGCAAGCAGTGGGATGGTGTGGGGGCAGCCATAGCCAACCCAGCACATTATAATCTACGCCAAGAGATTTGCGTAAATTATACCAGAAAGAACGTTTGCTAGCATAGATTTTTGCTTTGGTGCATGGACCTGCACTGCGGTGCCACAATTATTAAAGCCCCATTCACACTTACAGGGTAACCCTGATATCTTTTGGATTTTACCAAGAGTAGCTGTATGTGTGAATACAAATATGCGAATTATATGTCCCAGACTTTTTCTCCCCAGTGTCCTATAACCAAATCAAGACTTAGTGGGTGTCCAATTCCTGCTGGTCAGCCGCGGCCTCCTCGCAGCTTACTGTAGGCCAGTGACTTCACATTCATCAGTCACATGGCTTAGGCGCAGATAAGTCACATTCAATTGAATGGGGCTGAGTTGCGATACCAAGCCGCTCTTCAATGGACGGCCCTGTGCTTGGTAAGCTGCAAGGAGGCCACAGTGCTCACTGGAGCACCAAGACCGCTTTAAAAAGCTGATTAGCTGAGGCACTGGGAGTCAGACCTCCACCAGATACTGACAACCTATCCTTAGGTCTTCAGTATAAAACACTCGGAAAACCCCTTTGCAAAGTATGATAAACCATTACAAACAGTAGCGCTACAAGTAAGTTTATGCTGTGTTGCTGGCACATAAGTCTGAATGTTTGGAGTAACCAAATTTTGGAAATCTGCTTTGATTGCAATTCCTGACATGAACACATTCACATAGTATTTCCACAGTGGTTTTATTATAAAAAAAAAAAAAAAAAAAAAAAAAAAAAATTTAAAAAAAATTATGGTATAAGACTACACAAAAGATACATTGCAGCAGAAAACATTAGCTGAATAGTTGCTATCAAAATGGCTTAAGAAACCACTGCAGAAACAAATTAAGTTACATATAATCAATTTAATACAAAATAACGTAAGCTAACAGTCATACTAGCTAGCACACAAGGTTATGTTCTCTCCCTGTTAAGAGTCTGAAACTCAGTCAGACTTCTGAGGTGGAGCGCTAAGCAAAAAGTGAAGAATTTACATACTTTAAACACAAATGTTCAAAAATATTGCTTTCATCATTGCCAAGTTGGATGGAGTGGGAAACTAGGAAGTCATTTACAACATGGTCATACAGAAATTCTAACCTTCAAAAAAATTGCATACTCAATAGCAGCACTCTTTTTTCACAGAATAAACTGTAGCTACATGTAGAGGAGAGAAGGGAAAGAGAAGGGAAAAAAAAAAAAAAAAAAAAACAACAACAACCACTGATGGCAGCTCTTCAGACTGGGGACTGAATAGGCGCCCACTTTCGTGCATATTTTACTGCCCATTGAGCAACCCTGGGATCAAATAGATTAGAAAGTAATGTAATCTTTCATATGGTTAGAACAATTACATGTCATAGGCTCATTTACAACGTATCAAAAGTGCCCAATTTCAGCCATTTTAACAGTTCTCCAGTTATTACAGTATGTGCACAAGAGGATCAGAACATAAGCATGTAATTTTAACTCTTAAATAGACTGCATGAACAGAAAGGTTGCTTTTTTGTAAACACATGAAGAACAAGTAGAATCTAAAGCAAACATCCATGTGCACATAAACCAATGCTGGCCCATGATTTATCTTCTGTATCTCCCTCGATCTCCTCTGTCTCGGTCACGTAATCTTTCCCGGTCCCGATCCCTGTCACGGTCACGACCTCTATCACGCCTGTTGTCTCTTGGTCGCTCTCTTTCACGCTCTCTCTCCCTCTCTCTAGGGCGGCTTCTTCTCCCGCTGACGACAGCTTGTGTACGTCTAAGGAAGTCATCCACTCTCATATCGTAGTCATGCTAGAGGAAAAAAAGTTCAGGAATAATGTATGTTGTGTATTACATTTTCAAAGAAACCACACAGAAAAACAAACAAAACCTACACCGAGTGAAAAGTCATAGCATAATGTAATTAATCTAAAAATATATTAACCAATTCAGTCAGGTACATGAATTCATAAGAAACTTTTCCACTGCCTGGAATAGGATTGCAACAGGTATCAAATTATTGATACTTTTGTACCCAGATTGATTCGATAGCGGGATACTGCGCAGCCTAGCATCAGAGAACACGGCGCATGCTGCTCTCCACGCGCTCCATGTTCTCCTCAGCAGCACAGTGGAGAAAGAGAGAGTCTTTCCCTACTCGCTGTGCCGTGACCGCCAATGACAGAGAGGGAAAGAGAAGGGGCTGTATTATAGTCATAGGTGGTGGCAGCTTCTGATAGGAGCACCAGCAGTGAAATTGCGGGCACCTGATCAGTTACCATGGCAGCCAGGACGCTACTGAAGACTTGGCTGCCATGGTAAGCTCCCTGCTGTTGTGTGCATGAAGCCCAGGGCGAGTGTTAAAAATATCTCCTATGCTGTGAACGCCGTAAGAGAAAAATAAAAACCACGCAATTCGCTTTATTTTTTGTCACCTTGCCTGGACTTCCTCAGTGTACATGCACGGAAAAATAACTTTTTACCATGCAATAATCTCCAATAATAAAATAAAAAAATATTTAAATAAAAATTAAGATCTCAGATTGGCCAACCCCTTGAAATACGGTTTTCCTGTTCGGTCTAGCAGTTCTGAGATGACTACAGGCATGCTCAGTGGTGATCTTCCTCCTCTAAAAATGTATTACTGGGCATGTGCAGCACATTTTCAGGCATTGTAACTAAGGGCCTTCGAGTACAAGAAAAAACAGGAGATGCGAGAACCACTAGAACATCCTGCTCCATTATTTTTGATAAATAGGAGCCTTAGATTAATAAAACATCAAATACATTTCTGATTAACATTTTTAAATTCCTATGAAATATGGTAAATATGATGCTATTTAAAAACACAATTTGTCCTGCTGGAAACTCAAGCGATTGGGGGGGGGGAGAAAAAAAATAAAAAAATAAAGTTTGGTTAAGGGGCTAAAGAAAACAGAACGTGGACAGATAAGCAATACATATAAATAGTAACTTACAACCCGTTTATCCCGGTAACGTGTGTCATGCTGAACTGGATGGTGACCTGAGAACTGTGGATGCGCTTGAGGAGGGGGAGCATGATGCTGATAATATGGATGATGTGGAGGCTGTTCCATTGCAGGATATGGAGGCTGAGAGGAGAAAGATGAGTGGAAAGTATTGCATGTGACAAATCCTGGATACATACACAGAAAAAGTTTATCTATAAAGATTTAATTTGTTTAAGTAACATGGGGAAAATAATTCTGCGATAAAATGTCATTCCATAAGTAACTAAGGCTAGGTCTATTCACAGTTTGAACATAATCCTGTTCAGGGGATTCTATAGTAGAATGTGGTTGTATAACAAATTCACAGAAATACCACCATTCTAAAATATAACCTTTAATATCATTATATAAAAGTCAATACACCCTCAAATACAAAAATGAAATGATGATAAATAAGAAAATCAAAATCTAGGTCTGGTAGTGATACCCTTCTGAGGCTGTTGTATGAGAGTTAGAGTAGGTTAGTGGGGCCTATAGGGATAGATGTCCCTGACTCTGGCCCTGATGTAGAAGTTCCTACCTAGATACGGAATAGCCGCCTTGATAAGGGCGATCCCGTTTCTCGTGCCTCCTAGTGACCCTGGAACGACCCTAGCAAGGGAGGATGATCAGAGAATATAAATTCCCTGATAGGAGACCTGTACTAAAGTAAAAAAAATAAATAGAACAATATAAGTACCCAGAATTAGTGACAGTGAATATCCTAGTGAATATCAAAATAGTAGAAAAATAGATTAGTAAAGATGTTCAATACCGTCCCACGGTATATTCTCTGATCATCCTCCCTTGCTAGGGTCCTTCCAGGGTCACTAGGAGGCACGAGAAACTGGATCACCCTTATCAGGGCGGCTATTCCGTATCTAGGTAGGAACTTCTACATCAGGGCCAGAGTCAGGGACATCTATCCCTATAGGCCCCACTAACCTACTCTAACCTTCATACAACAGCCTCAGAAGGGTATTACTACCAGACCTAGATTTTGATTTTCTCTTATTTATCATCATTTCATTTTTGTATTTATGAGGGTTTATTGACTTATATAATATTAAAGGTTATATTTTAGAATGGTGGTATTTTTTAAGGCTAGGTCTACACAACGACCTTTGTCATGCGACATAATGATAGTCTATGGTGTCACACTGCGACTGTTGCAAAAAATCAATTCGAGATGGAATGGATTTTTCTGCGACTGTCACGTTGCAGTCTCAGCATGTCGCATTACGACACCATAGACTACCATTATAAAATTTGTCATGCGACAAATGTTGCAGTGTAGTTGTGCACATGTCGTCGTGTAGACCTAGCCTAAGGCTTTAGCAGGTATGTAAAATAACCATTATTTGTATACGTAAAGCACGTCTTTCCATGATATAGGGCCATGGTAAATAAACTGTGGGGGCACATTTATTAAGACTGGCTTTTTAGATGCCGGTCTTAATAAAGCTCTGCACTGGAGGTGGATCTGCCGCAGTTATGTAGAGAAGCCGGCCACGGTTTCTAAATGTAACACAGCTTCCGAGCTGTCTTACATGTAGACCACTTTCTAAACCTAAAACAGGTGCAGAAAATGGTAAATTAGAAGGCATGCCAGTCCATCCCTTTTCCTGCCCGCACCTTGTCCACTTTTTGAACCTGGTGTGAGAGGGAAAAAGTCGCAGATTGTGGCACAAAGGACCTCGGTCACAATCTGAGCCAGAAATATGCCTAATTTATGCCTCTTTCACACTTGCGTTGTCCGGATCCGGCGTGTACTCCACTTGCCGGAATTACACGCCGGATCTGGAAAAACGCAAGTGTACTGAAAGCATTTGAAGACGGATCAGTCTTCAAAATGCTTTCAGTGTTACTATTGCACCCAGGACGCTATTAAAGTCCTGGTTGCCATAGTAGGAGCGGTATACTTGTCATCCGTGCAGCTCCCGGGGCGCTCTAGAATGATGTCAGAGCGCCCCATGCGCATGGATGACGTGCCATGCGATCACGTCATCCATGCGCCCGGACGTCACTCTGGAGCGCCCCGGGAGCCGCACGGACGGCAAGTATGCTGCTCCCCACTACACTTTACCATGGCTGCCAGGACTTTAGCGTCCCGGCAGCCATGGTAACCACTCTAAAAAAGCTAAACGTCGTATCCGGCAATGCGCCGAAACGACGTTTAGCTTAAGGCCGGATCCGGATCAATGCCTTTCAATAGGCATTCATTCCGGATTCGGCCTTGCGGCAAGTCTTCAGTTTTTTTGGCCGAAGCAAAAAGCGCAGCATGCTGCGGTATTTTCTCCGGCCAAAAAAACGTTCCGTTCCGGAACTGAAGACATCCTGATGCATCCTGAACGGATTTCACTCCATTCAGAATGCATTAGGATAAAACTGATCAGGATTCTTCCGGCATAGAGCCCCGACGACGGAACTCTATGCCGGAAGACAATAACGCAGGTGTGAAAGAGCCCTTAGGTATATTTCTGTTTCCTAAATGACCCAGTGTTTTTATTATTATAAATTTTTCAGGGACAGATGTGGTACTCCAAATTAAAACTGGCTTGCTGGGTTCTGGATATTGATGACCGATCCTTAGGATAGCTCATCAATATTAGATTGTGGGTGCCAGGTGTTGGACCCTCACCACTGATCAGCTGTTCTGTACAGGTGCAGCACTAATACAAAAAAGGACAGAGCCAGAAGCAGAAACGTTCATCTACTATGTGTGGTTTGCCAGGTTACTGCAGCTCAGTTCCCATTCAAGTGAATAGAAGCTACGCTGCAGTAATCCAGCACTGTGACTAGACAGTGGACACAGCTTTCTGCTCTGGATTAGACTTTAAATGTAATAAGACAGAATACAATACAAACCATTCCCTGCCATGGTGGAGGTGGACCCATGTTATGGAACTCTCTCACATAGTCGTTGTACGACTGGGGGAGGGAAAAAAAAAAATAAAGAATAAAATTAGTTTAAAAAAAAAAAATTATATATATATATATATATATATATATATATATATATATATATATATATATATATATATATATATATATACTTTCCACCAAATGTGTTACAATCTAACAAAACCAAGCCTTTTTGTGTGCTGACCATTGTTTGGTTCGTTTTTCACACAAATTTATACTCACTCCATTTAAAAACACATCTCTGCGAACGCCTGTAAATCTTCTGCAGAAAGAGAAATAAGAATCAGACTGGCTGTATGCGTTTCATTGTGAAAAATGAAGTGGAAAAAAAAAAAATTACCTGTCCACTTCTTGGAAGCGAGGATCCTTGACAAACCCTGTGTACACAGAAATGTATAGTGTTACCTATGTACATACACTACACGTTACCGCTCCATAATTCAGACCAGTAATATAATAAAACTTACAGCAATTCAGAAATGTTTGAAGGAATTCACTGAGTCTTAATGTTAAAGAGAACGTGTCAGATCATCTGACGTGTTCGTTTTAGTTAAAATAATTCTGGATCATCTTTTTCTTAGATCTCTACCATTGTACCTTTCTTCTGTTAGTCCTTCTAGATGACTATGAATTCACAATCAGTTTGAGGGGGTGTCCCTACATCAGTTTGACACTATCCAATCAGTGCAAACAATATTAGACGCCAGGTACACACCTCTCCGACAGGGGGAAAAGGTCAACACCCAGTTAAATGTTTAGGAGGAATAACAGAGGATCAAGACTACACAGACTTATACACAGAATTCTGAATAGTCTATTCTTATAAGTTTTTTCACTGGAACTGATGGACGGGCTTTAGCGCTGCCCTAGTCAGTAAAACAGCTAGGGAAGCGCTAAAGCCAGCCCATCAGAGCCGGTGACGTCATCGAACACACTGCTAGGTGGAAGCTTCCGCCTGGCAGTGTGTTATGATAAACAAAACAGCCCGATCTAGCGCAGGGCAAGGGAGCGCATCAGAGCACGAGATTGGGGGGCTGCCTGGGTGAAAATAAGGGTATGTCCGGATTCAGCTCTAAACCCAGACAACCCCTTTAATTGTATTGGAGTCCACTGCAAGGTACTAAACTGACTGACCACTATATTTCTATACATGAGGAGCAGGAAAATTCCTGAATATGCACAATGTACTCCTTAGCAGACTCCCAGCACCCTCCCCATCAGCTGTATGAAGGGGCTGTGGAGCTGGGGTCAGCGATGTCAGGTCTGTCAGTCACAAGGAGTTTCTGCAGTCCGGTCTAATACAAGTGAATGGGATTGAGCTGCAATTATAAAGCGCAACCACTGTCTTTTAGACTGATTTATACCCAGAACAAGGTTGAACAATTATATGGGCATAAATCCGCTTAGAAGAGTTCCACATAGGGCTGCCAGGGAACGAGCCTTCACACAGCGAATCTGATTGATTTTTCACAGCATTGCTTTCAGCAGCTGCTACACAGCATATACTATAGGAGCTGTAGAAGTCAAACTGCACAAACAATAAAAAAAAATAATAACTAGTACAGAAATGTTTATTAGCCAAATACAACTCAATCAGTAATGTAAAACAAAAATGACATTACATTATAAAACACTCAGAATGATGTAAAATAAGAAGTAGCAATAGTCTTCTTACCCCAATGCATCTGGTCTGGGTGACCCACAACAGAAGTCACATGTCCTTGTCAAGAGAGACCAGGAAGTAAAGACCGTGCTGGGACGCGGCAAGCGGTAGAATGGGAGCAGTAAAGTATTACATCTTTTATTATTTTGCACCCCAATAAGATAATGGAAGCAAAAAAACCAAAGAAGGTTGCATAAACTAATACAAAAATGTATATTTATTTGTGCAGTGGGACTAATTAGGCTCTTCTCCAGATATATCCCAATACACAGCTAGACAAACCTTTGGAGTCAGATAGCAAACATCTAGAAATCTGCTGTTGGTGTCTAAAGGGCCTTTTACATGGGCCGATGTTCAGATAAATGAACAATCATATCAGTCAAATCGATTGGCTTCAGAGCAGAGAGCATGCACAAAGCAGAGATTCTGCCCTCGATTGGCTAATTGAAGCCATGGTAGAGGCAGGAAACTGTCAGGGCCGAGGTAAATGTCCAGTCCTGTCAATTTCGCATTGGGTGGGTCTTCACCTGCGGGGATAGTTTTATCAGCGGCTCATATATCTTTTATAACAGCATAAGGCACTGCTTTTTGGCAGCACATCTGGCCATGTAAAAATAGAGCATTATAGTGCAGTGGTGACCTCAGGATAGGTCAGATTGCATGTCCTCTACTTTGTAGCAGCAGTGCAATATGATTCCATCTGTCCATCCTATTCACTTGAATAGAAGAAGCTGTAATTACACTGCACTGTTACTACAAAGTAGAAGGCGTGCAGGCAAACACTGAAGAGAATGCACCTTCATAGAGCAGATCAGTTTAGGTGCCAGGAGTTAGTCCCTCTCCAATCAGACACCGATTACCTATCCTGAATATAGGTCATTAATATCATTAAATCGCACAACCCTTTAATGATCGTTCATCCTCCTATAATATCACGACTGCCAAATGTAAATCTGCAGATCGACGCTCATTACAGGCAGAAAAGCCCCTTTTTGATGATACCTTTGATGCTTATATAGCAATAATATATAAATCAGGAAGCGCCGCTGTAAAACGAGCAAATGCTGGAATGCCAGCGGTTGAAGGGCGATCCCTCAAGCCCAAAATACAAAAAAAATAAAGTAACTGTGGGACTTCCGTGAATGTGTGCTTATTCACCCGGTATCATGCAACGTTTCAGTCCTCTCAAGCAGTCGCACTGAGAGGACTGAAACGTCGCATGATACCGGGTGAATAAACGCACGCACATTCACGGAAGTGCCGCAGAGTTTCTTTATTTTTTTGCTTATATAGCAAGAGATATTAACCTGGTCGCTGGTGAAACTCTTGGGGGTAGTCAATTCTTGGTTTCTTTCTGTTGCTATGAATATCATAATCTTCTGGCCGACGCCTATATAAATTAAATGTAAGAATTAAACAGAAAACTAGATTAAATTTTATAGTACATACCTGGGAAAAGCCAGCCTGAAGTAACCTCAAGGCCAAAAAAACAAAACCAAAGCCTGATATGGTAGGTTTAAAACAAAGGCTATAGCAGATAACCACTGCGCTTCATGCTCACACCCTGCAATCACATCCATAAACTTACCCAACAGTAGAAGCAGAACATTTCATTTGTAAAGCTGCTCACATATATAAAAAACATAACAGGTATAATATATAGTACCCAACATCAATGTGGATAGGATTTGAAAAGAACATACGAACATTTCCATGTCATCTGGCTCTCTATTCTTTGAACAGCAGGAACTTATACAATTTAGGCTGCTTTCACACTAGCGTTCGCTGGTCCGCTCGTGAGCTCCGTTTGAAGGAGCTCACGAGCGGACCCGAACGCAGCCGTCCAGCCCTGATGCAGTCTGAATGGAGGCGGATCCGCTCAGACTGCATCAGTCTGGCGGCGTTCAGCCTCCGCTCCGCTCAGCAGGCGGACACCTGAACGCTGCTTGCAGCGTTCGGGTGTCCGCCTGGCCGTGCGGAGGCGTGCGGATCCGTCCAGACTTTCAATGTAAGTCAATGGGGACGGATCCGTTTGAAGATGCCACAATATGGCTCAATCTTCAAGCGGATCCGTCCCCCATTGACTTTACATTGAAAGTCTGGACGGATCCGTACTAGGCTATTTTCACACTAAGCTGTTCTATGCTAAAAAATAATGCAGACGGATCCGTTCTGAACGGAGCCTCCGTCTGCATTATTATGAGCGGATCCGTTCAGAACGGATCCGCCCGAACGCTAGTGTGAAAGTAGCCTTATGTGGGTATACAAACATATGGGGTCCTTTATGAAACTGGTGCAAAGTAGAACTGGCTTAGTTGCCCATAGCAACCAGATTCCTTCTTTGTTTTGGACAGCTGCTTTGGAAAATGAAAGGTGGACTCTGGTCGCTATGGGCAACTAAGCCAGTTCTAATTTACACCAGTTTGATAAATGACCTCAATAATGCTTCATACCTAGACTAAACATGTGGGCCTGCAGCTGCTCCTTGCCCTGGTTGATAGAGGAAGTTTTACTTATTGCCTTTGTGTGTCCTTAAAGGAGTTGTCTGACTTGGGAACAGCAATTTTCATAAAATAAAAGAATACATTTTCACCCATTTCAACAACCACCACTTCCAGCTCAGCTGATCCTATCCTACCCTGCAGCCAATTACTGGTCTCTGCAGTCTAGTGTCATACGTTGTCGAAGCCAGTGAATGGCTGCAGCGGTGTCTAGCGCATTTGGGCAAGTCATTGACGCAAAGGCAGGAGGATCAGAACATCAGTTCTTGGATCAGAATGGGCAAATTAAATTCTTGTTATTTTAAGACAATTTAAGGCCTCCTGCACACGAACGTGTATGCCCCGTGGTCGTGCTGGGGACCGCAATGCACTAACACTGTCCATGGGGCAGCTGCAGCGGATCGCGGACCCATACACTTTAATCGGTCCACGTTCTGGCCGTTACGCAAAAAAGATAGGACACTATCTTTTTGAGGTACATACGGGACGAAACCCCACCGTAGTGCTCCCGTAGGTTTCCGTTCCGCATCTCCAGATTTGCGGACCCATTAAAGTGAATGGGTCCGCATGCGTGATGCGGAATGGCCACTGAACGGCGCTCGTGCATTGCGGATCCGCAATACGGCAACGGGAAGCACACGTTCACGTGCAGGATGCCTAAGGCTCAGGAGAGCCGACGGGTCATCTTGTAGTGAATACTTGGGCCTACCTTACCTTAAAATGCTGCCACAATACTAAAGCAGCCTGCCAGACTCCAATGAAGAAAATGATCTATGATTCACTAATATCAATGCACTGCAGCACATACGGACATAATTCTGGGAGAATACTAACAAAATTGTAAACTAATAAGTCCTTTAGGCTTCCAGCTGTGATGTATGCCAAGATTGGCAGGAATGTAACTTTTGAATGAGAAACTTTAAAATCGAACACATACTACACTATCCTAACCACACTAAATTGTTCAGTATATGTGTACGGTATATTTCCTTGTAGCCGACTAAACGGTTTCAGAATTACTCTATCCTCCCAAATTAGCAGTTTTCGACTCTTGATATATTCTAATGAAAACTCAGTTCAAAAGAGATTAGAAAAAAAATAATAAATACACAAACAATTCACAGCTGAAAACTTCCTGAAGGAGCTGAAATAAGTGACCATGAACAATTCCAACTCCCTACTAAATTGCTGGGTGAAGCGTTATATTCTGAGCAAGAAGCACAGCAGTTGCACATAAAGAAAAATAAAAAATAAAAGCTGGTGTAAAGAGGGAACATACCGCATTCTTGTAGAGTGCATTTATGACCGGTATAAAATATAGCAACAGTTCATACAGAAGTCCACTAAGGATTTTAAGCCGCACATATACAAGGCGGACCTGAGAAGGTGTAGTGGTGCTGTTACAATACATTTTGCAGTCCATTGCAAAACTGAAGTAAAAAAAATAAAAACATCACATGTGTGCACTTTAGTGTAATGGTAACCTCAGCTTACAACTTCTTTGTACTCAGTCCATATAAAGCAAAAACGGGGGGGGAAAAAAAAGTAAAAGAAATGAAACAGGGGCTGTCAGGTTTCCTTCTACCTAATCGGTGGTGTCCTTTTAGAGTGAAAGAAAATGGGGAAGTGGCGCTGGCTCTCTACCTACCACCGTATTACCCACAGTAAAACAACACATCCAGTCTTTAGAAGAAACCTGTTAGCTTTATGCAATTAGCCTACAATAGGGGTAGAGTGATTTGGCTGAAGGGCTTTTTAAGCATCAGTTCTTTGAAAGCCTTCTCCAATTCTGACACCACGTTACCCCTTTTTTTCCTGGTACAGGCCGTTAAGTTCATAAGGAAGTGAGAAATAACCGTGACGATCCACTAAACATTTATAGTCCACAGGTACTGCCAGCATCTGGACACAGCAACAGCCACCCTTTCTGGTTTGTTGCCGGGTCTCCAAGTGCAACTTGCTCCCCTTTCCACAGAACCTAAACCGGTTTCAGCTCAGCAAGATGTATTCACTGTGGGATTATTTATAGACCACATTTTGCAATCTGCTTCTAAAAAACATCATGGTGAAGCCATATGGAAATAGTCCCAAGGCTCCTCTTGAAAACAAAGCATTTTTTTTTTATTTTTTTTAACGCGTTATCTCCCCATAGGGAGGTGGCATCTTCTGCAACACCAAATTTGATCCATTATAAAAGTCCCATATCTGATTGGGGAAATCCTTGGTTATACCTGAAAGAAAGGCTTTTAACAAGAAATTAACATACTTTCTTTTGATAAGTATACTTAATTCCTCACTCTTGACTCTGCCTAAGCATTCAGTAAGGTCGCTGCTTTGTTTGCTCTGCATTTTAAAGATCTAGTCTATTCTAGTCTACAATATCTGCTCTCCATGCCTTAGTGATGACCGCCCCTGCAAGATCTTGACAATCGTAATGCAACATGAGGTTTGGGGAAGAATGGGTGGGTCAGGAGCAATGGAACCAAAATGAAATCCTCAATAAAGCCACAAACTCTTCCATGCAGCTTGATGTGAGGATTTTTGCTCTTCATCAGTGGCACCGAAATGTGTGCTGTGTTGTCCGTCATGTTACTCCAGCACAAGTGCCTATTATCAGTCCAAAGAACGTTTCTAACCTTCCCACTTCTCGTGTTGCTTCTCTGCGTGAGGGACGACCTCGTGATCGGGGCTGAGAATTCATTCTTCTCTTGTGCCTCATTTTGTGAATGACTTGATACAAGTCAATGCTTTCATCCGTTGGAAACAAAAGGCAGAGCTGGTTTCCACATTCTGGTTCAATTTCCTGCAGACAAATTATTACCAAATTAAAATAAAAAGTGAACTTTACCCTCTAAATGGGCACAAGAAAATGCAGATGCAATAACAGTAGTATACATATTTTGCGGCTCCGCAACATAAATATGGTTGTATGCATAAAGCTTAATTAAGGGTTTTTTGTTCGTTTTTTTCCTGGAATATATGCTTTTTGGATTTGGTCTGAAAACCTTTTGGAACAAAAAACCCTTAATTAAGCTTTATGCATACAACCATATTTATGTTGCGGATCCGCAAAATATGCATACTACTGTTATTCCATCTGCATTTTCTGTGGAACCATTTCAATGGGTATGTGGTTGGCATTTTGCGGCAGAGTACAGGACATGTCATATCTTTTTGCAGAACGGATGTTAAAAGCACATTGATAATCCATGTGTTTTCTGCATACTATATTCTTTCCACAAAGCGATACAATAAAAAATGCACACAGCACATATACTACATCCTTATTTTGCAGATCTGCCATTTGTGGACTACAAAACAGATACGGTTGTGCACATGAGGGGAACGAGACATACCAGTTTTCTGCAATCCCGAGTCACTACCGGAAGGGAAGCTGTCAATCACAGCAACGCTCCCACTTGTGAGGAGTTAGGCTACATGCACACAACCTATGGGCTGTTTCACACGAGTGGATGCCGTGCGTGGCATCCGCTCCGTGAAAGACTGCCAAGACCCGATGCAGACTGCAGAGGCACGGAACATTAACATGACTGATAATGCTCCGTGCCTCTCTGATCTCTTTACTTCGAAATCACAGTGACAACTTTATCTCACTGTCATTTCGAAGTAAAGAGGTCACAGAGGCAAGGAGCATTATCAGTCATGTTAATGCTCCGTGCTTCTGCTGTCCGCATCGGGTGTTCGCACTCTTTCACGGAGCGGATGCCACGCACGGCATCCGCTCGTGTGAAACAGCCCTTATGCGTTTTGCTGTCCCAAAAAAAACCAAAAAAAAAACCCCATTGCAACAATGCCTAAAACGGACAAGAATAGGACACATTCTATTTTTTTGCGGGGCTACAGAACGGACATAGTGATGTGGACAGCACGCTGTGTGCTGTCCGCATTTTTTTGCTGACCCATTGAAATGAATGGGTCCGCATCCTACCTGGAGGAAAAAAAAACTAAAAACAAACACGGAACGGACACGGAACCAAAATACGTTCCTGTGCATGTAGCCTTATCCTGATGAATCTGCATGACAAGATGCAGGTACTACCCCCTACGTATCAGGTGTATGTATTTCAACGTGCAAGAAAAGGTTGGGAAACATCATAGATTATCTGGTGAGAAGTTGTTTCCCAGTGAACAAGTAGATCAAAAGTGACATATTATGGAAAAGTCCTCTCACTTGTCCATCTCGTCCAATCTTTACTGGCTTGTGTTCATTCCATGGGTTGGTCAAGTGAACAGACTTTGTAAATGGCAGTTCTCTCCTATTCAGTGAAAGGGCGAAGACACAACCAAGAAATAATAAGCAATCACTTTATAGAACTGAAAATTACTAAGTACAAACACTTGGATGTTAAGAAATCTTTATGCTTTAATTCACTGCTTTCATACTTATATCTCACATTTAGTAACATGAACTAGGGTACAAAAAAAAAATATATATATATAATATATAATTTCCATTACTTATGTGTTGTCCTAGTAGAACATCTCAGTAGAATCATTTTAAATGCCAAAATAGCCTTCAGTGTCCCCCCAAAAAAAAAACAAAAAAAAAAAACACCACAGCCTTACCGTATTCCCAGGGCTGAGAACGAATTCTCGATTGTACCCCAAATGATTAGGCCTCTGAGATGATCCAGGATAACAATGGAGTTTTGAAGCATTTTTAATTATGCTGGACCAGTGAGTTGGAGATTAAAGGGAGTTTTACTTTATTTAGAAACTAAACCATCAAATTATACCAGGCTCTGATAAGTAACAACCTGTCACCGTAGATAACACTGACTGATTCAAGATCATACATAAAATACACAATCTGAGTGTACCTGCAGATCCAGTCTATCTTGAAAACTCCACCAAGCATCTTTGCATTCATCCCTGCAGGAAGAACCCAGTGTATTGGTGATCCACCATGGAGAGATTCAGATGACAGACGAGCAAACCCTTAAGAAAATAAATGAAACTGTCAGCATATGATCAATAAATAAGCATTCCAAATGAGGTTGTGTGTTTGTCCACAGAAAAACTTCAGACACCCCAAAAGCACAGGCAACTATAAGGCCTCTTTCACACGGGCGTCAGTTTTTTTTGCCCGGATAAGAGGCGGGGGCATTGCGGGAAAATGCGCGATTTTTCCACGCGAGTGCAAAACATTGTCATGCGTTGCACTCGTGTGAGAAAAATCGCGCATGTTTGGTACCCAACCCCGAACTTCTTCACAGAAGTTCAGGCTTGGGATTGATGTTCTGAAGATTATAAGGGAAAATAATAGCATTCTGAATACAGAATGCGTAATAAAACAGCGCTAGAGGGGTTAAAAAATAAAAATTTAACTCACCTTAGTCCACTTGATCGCGAAGCCCGGCATCTCCTTGTGTCTCCTCTGCTGAACAGGACCTGGGGTGAGCATTAAATAGAGATTAAGGACCTTTGATGACGTCACTCCGGTCATCACATGGTATGTCACATGATCTTTTACCATGGTAAAAGACCATGTGATGACCGGAGTGACATCAAAGGTCCTTAACCCCTATTTAATGCTCACCCCAGGTCCTGTTCAGCAGAGGAGACACAAGGAGATGCCGGCTTCGCGATCAAGTGGACTAAGAGTTAAAAAAAAAAAATTTAACCCCTCTAGCGCTGTTTTACTATGCATTCTGTATTCAGAATGCTATTATTTTCCCTTATAACCATGTTATAAGGGAAAATAATAATGATCGGGTCTCCATCCCGATCGTCTCCTAGCAACAGTGCGTGAAAATCGCACCGCATCCGTACTTGCTTGCGGATGCTATGCGATTTTCACGCTTCCCGTTCACTTCTATGAGGCCTGCGTCGCGTGAAAATCGGACAATATAGAGCATGCTGCGATTTTCACTCAACGCACAAGTGATGCGTGAAAATCACCGCTCATGTGCACAGCCCCATAGAAATGAATGGGTCCAGATTCAGTGCGGGTGCAATACGTTCACCGCACCCGCACGGAAAACTCGCCTGTGTGAAAGGGGCCTAAGGCTACTTTAACATGTGTGTTTTTTGCCCGATTCGGCTGGGATCAGTAAAAACACTTCTGGATCCGTTCATAATGGATGCAGCCTGTTGTAGTATTAAAAGAACAGTTGTATTAGCTTTAAAATAGCCATGACGGACCAGGCATTAAAACAGTCAATGGGGGCTGGATCCGTTCTCTATTGCTCCGCATACCATGCCGGACAGATAAACGCTGCTTGCAGCGGTTTTCTGTCTGGTGTGGGAACACAACCAAACGGAACAGAATGCATTCTGGTGTATTCCAATCCCTTCAGTTCTGTCCTCATTGACAATGAATGGGGACAAAACTGAAGCGTTTTTCTTCGGTATTGAGATCCTCTGCCAGATCTCAATACCGGAAAAGAAAAAAGGAGATTTTTGTATAACTTACCAGTTAAATCTCTTTCTCGCTCTTCCTTGGGGGACACAGACCTTGGGTATAGCTCAGCTCCCTAGGAGGCGTGACACTAAGTAAAACTGTTAAGCCCCTCCTCCATCAGCTATACCCTCAGCCTGGAGATAGAGGCTACCAGTTGCGTGTCCAAGTAGTGAAAGGATAACAACCAATAACGGAAACAACCAGCCAGCAACCCAACGGGGCGCCAGACCATAACCCTGTAACCAAACACAGAAGGGTGGGTGCTGTGTCCCCCAAGGAAGAGCGAGAAAGAGATTTAACTGGTAAGTTATACAAAAATCTCCTTTTCTCGCCCATTTTCCTTGGGGGACACAGACCTTGGGACGTTCAAGAGCAGTCCAAGAAGGGAGGGACCACAAACCCAAGGCGGAACACCACCAGAGCATCAGGAAACCGCTGCCTGCAAAACCAGGCGGCCCAAAGCAGCATCCGCTGATGCATGCGTATGCACCCTATAGAACTTTGTGAAAGTGTGCAGAGAGGACCAAGTGGCTGCTTTGCACAACTGTTCAGCCGAGGCCCGATGCCTCTGCGCCCAGGAAGCTCCGACTGCTCTGGTGGAATGAGCAGTGACGCCGAAAGGCGGAGGTCTGCCCTTGGCTCGATAAGCCTCAGACACCGTCAGTTTAATGAAACGGGCAATAGCCACCTTGGAGACAGCCAACCCTTTGCGCGAACCCTCCGGAACCACAAACAGGGAGTCCGTGCGCCGAAAGGACCCGGTGACCTCCAAGTAAATCCTCAACGCCCTGACCACATCCAGACGGTGCAGTTCCCGTTCTCTGGGGTGGGAAGGAGAGGGACAGAGCGACGGAAGGACGATGTCCTCATTGATGTGAAAGGCGGAGACCACCTTTGGCAGGAAAGTCGGGACAGGCCGAAGCACAACCTTATCCTGGTGGAAGATCAGGAAAGGTTCGGAGCAAGAAAGAGCCGCTAACTCCGACACCCGTCGGAGAGACGTGACGGCCACAAGAAAGATGACCTTGCAGGACAGAAGGCGAAGGGAGACCTCCCGTAAAGGCTCGAAGGGGGCTGATTGGAGCGCCGAGAGCACCACATTCAGGTCCCAGGAAGGAACTGGAGGGCGGTACGGCGGAACAGAGTGAGCCACCCCTTGTAAAAAGGTCTTAATTGGCCCTAGAGGGGCCAGGGGACGCTGGAGAAGAATAGACAGCGCCGAAATCTGACCCTTCAGAGAACTGAGGCACAGCCCCAGGTCCAGACCCGACTGGAGGAAGGACAGGATTGTGGGAAGAGAAAACCGGAGAGGTAGGATGCTCCGGGACTCACAGAACCCCAGATAGGACCTCCAAACCCGATAGTAGATCCTAGAGGATACGGGCTTACGAGCCCGGATCATGGTGCGGACTACGTCCGCGGAGAAACCCCGTCGCGTTAAGACGGCGGTCTCAATAGCCACGCCGTCAAACGTAGCGAGCCTAAATGCTCGTGGAAGATCGGTCCCTGAGAGAGAAGGTCTTCCCTGGAGGGCAGTGGCCACGGTGCGTCTGCCAACAGCATCATTAGGTCGGCGTACCAAGACCGGCGGGGCCAATCCGGGGCGATTAGAATCGCGGGGACGCCCTCTGCCGCGATCCTCCGAAGAACCCGTGGCAGGAGGGGAAAAGGAGGAAAGACGTACAGAAGGGAGAATTCGCGCCACGGAAGGACGAGCGCGTCGGCGCCGTATGCCTTCGGGTCCCGTGCCCTGGCCAGGTATAGGGGGACCTTGTGGTTGAATTTGGAGGCCATGAGGTCCACGTCGGGGCGACCCCAGCGAAGACAAAGGGCTTCGAACACCTCTGGGTGCAGGGACCATTCTCCCGGGTCGATGGTGGACCGGCTGAGGAA
Source organism: Bufo gargarizans (assembly GCF_014858855.1). NCBI lineage: Eukaryota > Metazoa > Chordata > Amphibia > Anura > Bufonidae > Bufo > Bufo gargarizans. Next base: position 276,428,796 of record NC_058080.1, read on the forward strand.
ATCCGCCGCCCAGTTGTCCACCCCCGGGATGTAAATCGCAGATAAGGCCGGCACGTGCGTCTCCGCCCAGAGGAGAATGAGGGTCACCTCTTGCATCGCTGCGAGTGCCTCCCTGATGGTTTATGTATGCCACAGCCGTGGCATTGTCCGATTGGATCCGAACAGGGTGGCCCCTCAGCAGATGGGTCCAGTGTCTGAGGGACAGAAGAATCGCCCTCAGTTCCAGAATATTGATTGGAAGTCTGGACTCCGATAGAGACCAAACGCCCTGGACGGACCGGGGAGGGAAAACCCCCCCCCACCCCCGTAAGCTGGCATCTGTGGTAATCACCAGCCAGTTCAGTGGACGGAAGGACTTCCCCCTTAGAGGGATATGCAACCACCAGCCGAGGGAAGCCCGAGCCAGGGGAGGCAGAAGAAAGGTCCTGTCCAGACTCCTCGGTGATTTGTCCCAGGCCGACAGAATTGCCCTCTGAAAGGTGCGGGATCGGAATTGTGCGAACGGCACCGCTTCGAAACAGGCAACCATCTTTCCCAACAACCGCATGCTGGATCTGAGGGAAGGGCGGTGATGACGGAGGAGACTGCGAACCGACCCGCGAAGGGCCAGACGCTTGTCCGACGGAAGGCGGACCTCCGCCAACTCTGTATCCAGGAGCATCCCCAGGAAGATCAGCCGTCTGGAGGGGGTAAGGGAAGATTTGGGGTGGTTGATAATCCAACCGAACCGCGTCAGGGTCTCCAGAGTGAGTTCCACACTGCGGGATGTCTGAGAGAAGGAGGGTGCCTTGACCAGGATGTCGTCCAAGTATGGGAGAAGAAAAACACTTCTTGAACGTAGAAGGGCCAAGACAGGGGCCAGGACCTTGGTGAACACTCGAGGAGCCGTCGCCAGACCAAAGGGAAGGGCGACGAATTGGAAGTGATCGTCCCCCACCGCGAAGCGCAGGAAGCGGTGATGACATGGAGCAACCGGAACGTGGAGGTATGCATCCTGAATGTCGATTGAGGCCATGAAATCCCCTCTTTCCAGGGAGGCCACTGCGGACCTGAGAGACTCCATCCGGAATCTCTGCAGTCGGAGAAAACGGTTCAGGCGTTTTAGGTCCAAGATCGGACGCACTGAGCCTTCCTTCTTGGGAACCACAAAGAGGTTCGAGTAGAACCCCCTGAACCTTTCCGTCGGAGGCACGGGGGCGACGACACCCTTGTCCATTAGAGAGTGAATGGCCGCGAAGAAGGCGGCCACTCGTACGGGATCTCGCGGAGGACGGGATCGGAAGAAACGGTCTGGCGGAATGGACGCAAATTCGATTTTGTATCCGCAAGATACAATCTCGAGCGCCCATGCGTCTGAGATGTGGGCCCGCCATACGTTCCTGAATAGGAGAAGGTGGGGGCGCACCTTCAGGCAGAGGGCTGCTGGCCTGTGGGAGCCCGTGCAGGCTGGGACTTGCGCCAGGTAGGTTGCGTCCGAAAAAACGGCTTCTTGCGTCTATCCTGGGCTGGGCCAGAGGAAGAAGAACTGGCCGCGGGTCTAGACCCGGTGGGCTTGCGAAAGGACCGAAAATGGGACGAACCAGCGCGACCACGGGGGGCGCCCATTGGCCTAGACTGGGGGAGGTGAGTACTCTTCCCACCCGTGGCCTCTGATATAAGTTCGTCCAGACGGGTTCCGAACAGGCGGGAACCCGTGAATGGTAGGCCGGCCAAAGAGCGTTTGGAAGCGGCGTCCGCCGCCCAAACCTTCAGCCAGAGTTCCCTCCTGACTGAAACTGCCAGGGCAGAGGAACGGGCAATGAGGGCACCCGCATCAAGGGAGGCCTCACAGACGAATTTTCCGGCCTGAACAATTAGTTGGGCTAAGGAACGGAGGTCCTGAACAGGGACGTCCGACCCTAACTCCCGTTCCAGTTGCAAACCCCATTCAGAGACCGCTTTGCCAACCCAGGCGGAGGCAAAGACCGGTCTAAGGGCCGAACCAGAGGCAGTAAATATGGCCTTGGAGAGGGATTCCGTACGACGGTCCTCAACAGACTGGAGGGAAGATCCGTCCTGTACAGGAATAGTAGTGCTTTTGGACAGGCGAGCCACGGGAGGATCAACCTTAGGCGGGGATGTCCACGTGGTCACAGAATCCGCTGGAAAGGGATAACAAATGTCCAGCTTTTTGGGTGTAATAAAGCGGACGTTAGGCCGAGTCCAAGCCTTGGATACCACAGAAGAAAAATCAGCGTGTATGGGAAAAACCTTGGAGGCCTGTTTGGGGCGGAGAAAGGACACGCCGGCCTGTTCAGAGCTGGGGGGGTCATCGTGTAGCTGAAAGGTATCACGGATGCTAGTGACAAGATGCCCCACCGCGGACGCCAATTTGGACGGAAGCTCTGAGTCCATGTCCACGTCCGAATCCGCCAGTCCTCCCTCAGAAAGCGTATCCCTTTGAGAGGATAGACTTGACTGAGCTCGCACGCATGGCGGAGAGAGCGAAGCATCTGGAGAAGATGTGCGCTCAACCCTTGAACGTTTCTGAGTATGCCGGGCCCTGGAAGATTCGCTGGGAGGCAGGGAACCAGTGGGGGCGGCAGAAACGGTAGTCCCAGCGGGTGCGACAGGGATTGTGGCAGCCTGCGGGAGAGGCGGTCTATCCACGAGACGGCCCACTACGTGTGTAAGGCTTTCCACCGCCTGAGACAGAGACCTAGCCCAGTCAGGGGGTTCAGAGGCACCGGGGGGCGCAGCGGGAAGCGGGCCCTGCACCGGGGCCTGACATGCAAGGCAATGCGGCTCAGATTGCCCCCGCGGAAAAAGTTCCTTACAGGTGGTACAGGGTTTGGGGGCACCTGTGGGATCTGACATGCTGAAGTGTGGTTGTACTCTAATATAGAGACCACAAAGGGTTATAGCAGCTATGACCAGGAGGGTTAGGAGAGGGTTAACTGTCCTACCAGTGCCTCAGAAGAACGTCAGGAGATGGCCCAGATCAGCAGCAGCAGAGAAGCAGTGAACAGCAGTGAGCAGCAGAGAGCAGCAGAGAGCGCCCACAGAAGCCGAGCGATGTACACAGGAGGTTAGAGTCCCCCACCGTGTCCCAGCTTCCTGTCAGGAGTGAGGAAGCGCGGGAAACCTCAGCAGAAAGCGCGGGGAACAAGCTCCGCCCCCTCCAGCGCTTGAAATGTCTCCTGTGAAGGAGAACGTAGCTCCGCCCCCAAAATGACGCGCGCGTAAGCCCCGCCCCCTGCCGGGACCGCTAAGCCCCGCCCCCGTTCTCGGCGGGAAGGGGGAGAGAGAGAAGAGAAAAATGGAGTCAGCCCCGAATGAGGGGGAGGGGGGGGGAGAAAGATAGCAGCGTGGGGGGGAACGGCGTGGGGGTGCTGAGGATGCTGCTGTGCTGCATTGTCCTGCAGATGAGCGCTCAGAATGAGCGACCACGGGTGCCCCCCTTACCCAGAGGGGTAGATGCTGCAGATAGGGACGGGGTATGGGCTGGAATAGCCATCTCACCGTCCGACGTCTTCACCCTCAGTCCTTTCCAGCAGGGTCGCCCCTTCAGCCACTGGCACCGCAGTGGCAGGAAGCTGGAAGAGGGGCTTGGCGTGCGGGCGACCCCCTAGCTGGCGGGATGTAGGGGAGCCATTGCTGCCCAGATCCTCCTATTGCTTCTGTGGGGGAGGCAGCAGTGCAGATAAGTTGGCACTGGCGCAGCTCAACCCCGGGAGAGCAGAGAGGTCTAATGCGTCTCTGGTATCCCTAGGAAAAAATAAAATAACAAAATTAGAAGAAAAAGTAAAAATAACAAGGAGAAAACAGCCCTGCAGTAGCAGGGAGTGTCTTGCCTCCTTGGACACTAAGCTAAAACTGGTAGCCTCTATCTCCAGGCTGAGGGTATAGCTGATGGAGGAGGGGCTTAACAGTTTTACTTAGTGTCACGCCTCCTAGGGAGCTGAGCTATACCCAAGGTCTGTGTCCCCCAAGGAAAATGGGCGAGAAATATATACTTGAAAAATTGAGTCTCACACATCTTTGGTCTGTGCCTTGGTCAGGCTGATGTTAATTATGTGGCAAAGACAAACCTAATTGGCCACAAAGGTAGAAATAGGACTAGATCAGGTTTTTCTCTGACCCGAGCCATTGCTGCAGCATGGATGTCGCCAATCACAGACACCACCACATGATCACAATACCATGAGTACATTCACAGCGCAGGAAGGTACCAATTATGAGATCTTAACACTTAGCTCTCAGTCCCAAGGCCAGGGGTTTTTGATGCACTGCATTTCTTTTTATAGAGACACCAGAATCTGATTATGTGGAGGGAAATTATAAGACCAAAACTGAATAGAAAACTCTAAAAACAGCATCAAACTGCCCTCTGCGAATTCAACAGTTGAAATGGAGTTTTGTCCAATTACAGAAACAATCATTGCAAAATATAAACACACACACACTACAGACCACAAGTTTGGACACACCTTTTCATTTAAAGAGTTTTCTTTATTTTTATGACTATGAAAATTGTAGATTCACACTGAAGGCATCAAAACTATGAATTAACACATGTGGAATTATATACATAACAAAAAAGCGTGAAACAACTGAAAATATGTCATTCTAGGTTCTTCAAAGTAGCCACCCTTTGCTTTGATTACTGCTTTGCACACTCTTGGCATTCTCTTGATGAGCTTCAAGAGGTAGTCACCTGAAATGGTTTTCACTTCACAGGTGTGCCCTGTCAGGTTTAATAAGTGGGATTTCTTGCCTTATAAATTAGGTTGGGACCATCACCCTGGGTTCACACCTGAGCGTTTTACAGCGCGTTCAACAAGGAGAAACCAATGCTTCTTTATGGGAATGGTTCTCACCTGGGCGTTTTACAGCGCGTACGATCGCGCTGTAAAACGCCTGACGCTCAAAAAAGTTCTTCAGCTTCTTTGGGGCGTTTTGTCGCGCGTTCCCGTACATAGACTTTCGGGAACGCGTGACAATGGGCGTTCGCTTGTCTCTGTATGCGCGATTGTAAACGCCGGTACAATCGCGCATACAGAGCGCTCCATCGCTAACGCTCAGGTGTGAACCCAGGGTCAGTTGCGTTGTGGTGAAGTCAGGTGGATACACAGCTGATAGTCCTACTGAATAGACTGCTAGAATTTGTATTATGGCAAGAAAAAAGCAGCAAAGAAAAACAAGTGGCCATCATTACTTTAAGAAATGAAGGTCAGTCAGTCCGAAAAATTGGGAAAACTTTGAAAGTGTCCCCAAGTGCAGTCACAAAAACCATCAAGTGCTACAAAGAAACTGGCTCACATGCGGACCGCCCCAGGAAAGGAAGACCAAGAGTCACCTCTGCTGCGGAGGATAAGTTCATCCGAGTCACCAGCCTCAGAAATCGCAGGTTAACAGCAGCTCAGATTAGAGACCAGGTCAATGCCACACAGTTCTAGCAGCAGACATCTCTAGAACTGTTAAGAGGAGACTGTGTGAATCAGGCCTTCATGGAAGAATATCTGATAGGAAACCACTGCTAAGGACAGGCAACAAGCAGAAGAGACTTGTTTGGGCTAAAGAACACAAGGAATGGACATTAGACCAGTGGAAATCTGTGGTGCCAGATCTTTGGTGCCAACCACCGTGTCTTTGTGCAACGCAGAAAAGGTGAACGGATGAACTCTACATGCCTGGTTCCCACCGTGAAGCATGGAGGAGGAGGTGTGATGATGTGGGGGTGCTTTGCTGGTGACACTGTTGGGGATTTATTCAAAATTAAAAGCATATACTGAACCAGCATGGCTACCACAGCATCTTGCAGCGGCATGCTATTCCATCCGGTTTACGTTTAGTTGGACCATCATTTATTTTTCAACAGGACAATGACCCCAAACACCTCCAGGATGTGCAAGGGCTATTTGACCATGAAGGAGAGCGATGGGGTGCTGCGCCAGATGACCTGGCCTCCACAGTCACCGGACCTGAACCCAATCGAGATGGTTTGGGGTGAGCTGGACCGCAGAGTGAAGGCAAAAGGGCCAACAAGTGCTAAGCATCTCTGGGAACTCCTTCAAGACTGTTGGAAGACCATTTCAGGTGACTACCTCTTGAAGCTCATCAAGAGAATGCCAAGAGTGTGCAAAGCAGTAATCAAAGCAAAAGGTGGCTACTTTGAAGAACCTAGAATATGACATATTTTCCGTTGTTTCACACTTTTTTGTTATGTATATAATGCCACATGTGTTAATTCATAGTTTTGATGCCTTCAGTGTGAATCTACAATTTTCAGTCAAGAAAATAAGAAAACTCTTTGAGAGAGGTGTGTCCAAACTTTTGGTCTGTACTGTATATACACACAAAAATATACACACACATATCATATTAAGAAGATGGCACTCCTTAACCTTACCTTGAAATTTTCCACTCTCTCTAACAGAGAACACCAAAATAACGCTTCTTGCAGATCTGAATGCTGCATTCAGCTTCTTCTCATTTACTGGTAAGGTTGACCAAACACCCTGCGTCAAAGGCAAAAGAAAGATAAATGTCAGCATGATGCTCTTTTTGTCCGAAATCCTAAAGATGAAAGTGGTTTTCCCAAGGCAAAAAAACAAAAACAAAAAACCTTTAGCTACATATGGCATGACAAAATGAAAAAAAAAGCCCATACTTCTCTTTAAAATTATCCAAAACTAGTCTGCAATTACACTCCTGAAGTCAATGATCGCTGAGCAGTGATGTCAGAATGTACAGCATGTGCCCACTGTACTGGAACAATAGATTTAAGGGGTTACTCGATATCTAAAATATCCCCAGGTATGGATTATACTTACCTGCTCACCGGCACCGCATCGGATCCCTGCACGCCCGCGTCTCCCCGTTGCTTGGATCAAAACATCCGATGTGTGTGTAGGGGGGGGAATGGGTTGAGCAGCAAATGGCAGGCTGCGACAGGGACAAGCCCCCTTGAGCCAGGTCACTGCCGTGGCCCACTATTGGCTGCTCGCACTCGCCAGATGTTTTGGTCCGAACGACGGGGAAAAGCAGTGGCAGCAGCGTAGGAATCCAGAACGATGCAGGTGTCGGGGAGAAGGGAAGTATAATCCATACAAGGGGTCTGGGCATTGGAGGGGGGGGGGGAAGAGAGAATCTTTTAGTTATAGGATAACCCCTTTAAGAGGGAGTACTGATTTTCTGATCGAAGAGGACGACGTGTCCAGTCCACTCCTTTTACTACAGTCCGAACTGATGTATCCAGGGCAATCATGTCTTGTAGCCAATGATATAGGAACGGCACAGCACTAACCATACAGCAGACTGTTCACTACATACAAGTCCCTTATGTAAAAATGTACTTTTCTACAGACATAACATTTACCTTAGCTTTAGCCAATGAAACATTCTCATGATTGTTGCTTTTAATAAGGAAAAATCGGGCTTCCTGGAGAATATACCTAATTTTATTTATTCGTTCTGAAAAATAAAAAAAAGTCAGGAGAGAGTGAAAAAGGACATGGTAGCAATTCATGCATTGGATATAGTCTAACACTATGCAGGGCCTGGAGAGAAACGCCCACATGCCAGGACCTGCACTGCATACATTCAGTTCCGCCCAGAGTGTTCCTATATTACTCAAGTACCAATGTAATGAACTATGGGACATCTGTGATCATCGCAAACCCTACCAGGTACATTCAGTCTCTCATTAGGGTACTTTCACACTAGTTTTTATTTTCCGGCATAGAGTTCCGTCACAGTGGCTCTATACCGGAAAAGAACTGATCGGGCATATCCCCATGCATTCTGAATGGAGAGTAATCCGGATCATGATAATCAGGATGCATCAGGATGTCTTCAGTTCAGTCATTTTGACTGATCAGGCAAAAGAGAAACCAGTAGCATGCTACGGTTTTATCTCCGGCGAAAAAAACTGAAGACTTGCCTGAATGCCGGATCCGGCATTTTCCCACATAGAAATGTATTAGTGCCGGAATGCCGAATCCATCCATCCGGTCTGTGCATGCGCAGACCGGTAAAAATGTGAAAAAAGATACAAGACAGATCTGTCTGTCCGCATGACAAGCGGAGAGAAGGATGCATTCTTGCAATGCATTTCTGAGACAGACCCGCATCCGGATGTGCCTCACAAATGCTTTCAGTCACATCCAGATCGGCAGATCCGGCGGGCAGTTCCGACGACGGAACTGCTTGCCGGATCACACTGCCGCAAGTGTGAAAGTAGCCTTACTTGGCAATCTAAGGCAGAGTTCATATATGCAATGACTTCCATTCTGTTCTGTCAGAGGAACGGAAAAACACAGATCCATCAGACTGCATGACTGATTCAAAAAGAACACCTTCTGTTTCTACCTACCATCCACTGACTATAAAGAGGGGTTCTCACCTCCAAGCGAAAATCAGTTAATGCCCAAAATGCATTTAATCTAAAAAGAAAGTCCCTCGCCTGTTCCACCAATGCTCTGTTGCAGTACTGAGGGTTCTGTCCCCACTGGTGCTTCCAGTTCCCTGTGGACCGAAAGTATGACATCCCATGTGTAGTCACATGCACTGCTGCAGCTATTCAATGGCCTCAGGGGTGACATGTCCCAAAGCAGCACATGACCACTGAGCCTATGCGGTCACATGACTGCTGAAACCAGTGAAAAATCACCACATCCCTGGAATTATCCAAGTGAAAAACGTTCCAGCCTTGTACATTGGGGAATATGGTAAGTATATAGAGGGCTCAACTCACCACCTTTAAAACAATATTAAAAATACATCCCACAAGTGTTTTAAAGCAACCTATCCTTTAACCCCTGGATAGCGGGACATTCCTAATATATCAATTTAAGGGTGGGGAGTAAGGCCCTGTGTATATTTACACCATTTCCCAGTATAGAAGGTTGAGGGGCTTTTTCACTTTGACGATTCCAGGGAATGGTGGATTTGCAAAATAGAGGGGCTGGGGACTTACCAGTTGGAGGACATTAAAGTGCTTACCAAGACTGGCTGCAGTGGTGCATGTGACTACAGAGGGAATGTCCCACAGGACACTGGAAGTAGTGTGGACAGGACCCTCTGCATTGGAAAGGAGCACTGGTGAACAGGGTTTTAGTTAAAGGGGTTGTCCGGGTTCAGAGCTGAACCGGGACATACCCATAATTTCACCCAGGCAGCCCCCCTGATGTTAGCATCGAAGCATTTCATGAGCCGATGCTCTCCCTTGCCCTTCGCAGGGCAAGGGCTCTTTTATTTCCAATAACACACTGCCAGACGGAGGCTTCTGCCAGGCAGTGTTTTCAGCGACTTCACCGACTCTTAAAGGGAGTCTGTCACCAGATTGTGACCTTATAGACCGCTTACATAGCGCTCTAGCATAGCAGTCTATGATTCTAATGGTACCTTTGATGTGTGCTTCTGAAGTTCCCCCAAGGCAAAAACTGACTTTTATTCAAGGGATCGCAAGTGCCCAGGGCGGGTTTCACCTTGTTGGAGCCCAGGCTGTTCTGCCTCTTTTCGCCATATCCCAGCCTCTTCCTCTGCCCGCCCCGCTTTTCCTTTGCATCCTCTTTCTCTGCAGCCGGTTCCCGCGCCTGCGCTATCCATTGCTTGACCGGGGCATGCGCACGGCGATGCCCATTGTGGGCACGGCATCGCAGTAGCTACTACGCATGCGCCGGCCAACGGCGAGAAACAGCGGCGAGGAGGCGGACCAGATACACCCACAATGGGCATCGCAGTGCGCATGCCCCGGCCAAGCAATGGATAGCGCAGGCGCGGGATTCGGCTGCAGAGAAGGAGGACGCAAAGGAAGAGCGGGGCGGGCAGAGGAAGAGGCTGGGGCGGGGATATGGCGAAAAGAGGCAGAACAGCCTGGGCTCCAACAAGGTGAACCCCGCCCTGGGCACTTGCGATCCCTTGAATAAAAGTCCGTTTTTGCCTTGGGGGAACTTCAGAAGCACACATCAAAGGTACCATTAGAATCATAGACTGCTATGCTAGAGCGCTATGTAAGCGGTCTATAAGGTCACAATCTGGTGACAGACTCCCTTTAAGGGAAGGCTTTAGTGCTGCCCTAGCCGTTTTACAGGCTAGGGCAGTGCTAAAGCCCGCCCATCAGTGCCGAAGGAGAACCCGGTATGTCACCGGAACTCCAGAAAATGCCTTTGCCCTGTGCGATTTAGCGCAGGGCAAAGGATAGCATCGGAACAAACTGCTCCGGTGCTCAAGTCAGGGGGGCTGCCAGGGGGAAAAATGGAGGCATGTCCGGGTTCAGCTCTGAACCCGGACAACCCCTTTAAATACATGAGTGTCATTTTACTTGGGAGTCGGGCAACACCTTCAGAGGCTTTAAAGAGGGCGTGTCAGCAGGATCAACTATTAAACCAAGCATACTTCCGAGTGGGGTTGATACTGCAGATTAAAATGATACCTGGATGATAGACATCCATTTTGCCATTCCAGAGATAAGTTCTCTACTATATTTTAATTAAAGCTTACGTGTCTTCTCCCCGATTGACACTTTCTCTAGTAGTAGCGCACAATTCCAGCCCTGCACAGTGAGAAACTGTTCAGGTGAACTGATGCCTACTGCACATGCACTGAAATTCTCTGGAATGGAGAACAGTGTCATTTTAAGGGTGCATTTACACGACCCGTATTTTTGGCTCCGCATCTGTTCCGCAATTTTGCGGAACGGGTGCAGACCCATTTATTTTAACGGGGCTGCAAAAGATGCGGATAGCACACAACGTGCTGTCCGCATCCGTAGATCCGTTCCGCGTCCCCGCAAAAAAGATAAAGCATGTCCTATTCTTGTCCGCAATCGGGGACAAGAATAGGCATTTCTATCATAGGGCCGGCTACATTCACATGGCCGATGTCCATGTTTTGCCGACATACGGTCGTGTGAATGTAGCCTAATCAGCAAGTTTAACCCAAGCAGACACTAGGCCTGGTTTAATAAGGTGGATCCTGCTGACAGAGCCTCTTTAAAGCATAAAAAATAACTGCACAAATCCTACACCTTTGCTTTCTATTTCCTGTCTCAACGAGTGGGAAATACCAGTGACAGAGTGTATTTCAAGGCATTTCCTACATGTCAAGACAAAAGCTGGAAGTAAATATCAGCGGCGTGGGATCGGTGGAGTGGATTTTCACATCTTTTGCTTCTAAGCCTCTTTGGACTCCTCTGCAAATTATTTTCATATCGCTGGAAAACATCTTTACGTTTATGAAATGATATACATACGAAATAAACAAAAGGGGGAAAAAAAGTATGTATTTAAAGAGGACCTTTCACTCGTATACAAACGTGTCCCTTGCTGCAGCACTGGCCAATCGCAGCGCACAGCTCATAGCCAGTCTATGAGCTGTGTGCTGCGATTGGCCAGCACTGCAGCAAGGGACACGCCTCCGACAAAAAAAAAAAATCAGTCCAATACAACAGACGGAGCTGAGACACCGGAGCCTATACCGGGCGAATGGAGCGGCGCCCAGGCATACTAGTAAGTGCAGGGGGACCCCTGGGCGCCGCTCTGCCCACAGATAGTTAGTTTTTAGTTTGTATACGAGTGAAAGGTCCTCTTTAATCCCCTTTAAAATGGAATCTGTCAGCAGTTTTATTCTGCTAGGTTCTAACAGCTCCAGCACATGCCAACAAGTGCCCACATTCATAAGCTCACATCTCTCCTTGCCCACCTGCATCTGTTTCTATCATATGAGTCAGCAGCAGGGGGCGGAGAAATCCAGGAACGCATGACTATCAGGTCTCATCGGCATGCGCTGGAGTTGTTCAATACAAGATTTTAGCAAAAACAAGTCGGTTAAAGAATGTGACACAGCATATTGCGAAGGGCGAACTGCCACAAATTGATGTCGCCCTCAGGACCCCATAAAACTGGTGAAAGATTCCCTTTAAAAAGGCAATATGCACATCGGACAGAAGTAGGCTGCTGGATGAACAACCTTTAACAAAACGATCGTCTGGTGAACAATTGTGTCAACATGGCCATAGACATTTTAGTCCTTTTCAGACATACATTTTCAAAGACACTGGATCAACTGCCGAAAAGTTTAAACATGGCAGACTTTTTTTTGAGACGATGGTGGCATGTCAATCATTCATTGTTAAATTTCACTGAAACTAAAAAATGCCAGTTTTGATCAACTTTAGACTAATCTGTATTTCCGCCTGTGCAGAATTTACTTTCTGCAACTATTCAGCAACAATTGCTGCACCGCTCTCTTTTCTGGGATGGGACAGAAGAACTTGTAGAGGGCAAATGGTTCTCTTCCAGAGTACACAACTTAAGTAGGGGATTTGTGGACAATATGATAATTCTTGTAACTGCACTCCTCCACAATGTAGGACGCCTTACCAGCAAACATAGGAAGAATTCAGAAATCACATTGTCACGGAAAACCCCTCTCCTGTCAATGCTACACAGGAGTGGCGCTGCAGAATTTGACGTAAGCGAGTACATGTTTTCTGCTGGCCTCTCACAAAATTCAGAACATGAACAAAGCTCAGAAGATTACAAGTGGACCATGGATCTCAAGGGATACGAGATGTCTGCGTATTCTGATGAACAGCACAGGGAAAATGGGATATTGCTTAAAATACAACATTCTTTGCAAATCCTCCACCTAGTATAACATTGACAAGCCTTTGAAGGGGGGTGGAGAAGAGAATTAGAAAAAGAGGGAAAAGTTAAAGGATACCTTTTCGAACATCACGAACAGAGGAGGACAATTTTTCATGCTTCTTTTCTGAACCTGTGTTTAGTCAAAGTACATAGATTCAGAATGCGCCTTCAGACAAAAAAAATACATTTTCAAAACAGCCGTTTTGTTTGTTTTTTTATTTAAAAACTTACAGAATTTTCTTTCCTTGCAAATTCAAGAAATTAAGCTGTGTGAGCAGCTCTGGTGCAGAAAACAGCAGGCTTCGACTGTCTACAAGCTTTTGACGCAAAACCCTGTACACAGCGAGTTCAAAGGTTTTGTGGTCCTGTGGGTTTATTTCAACTAAAGACCATAGACAACTAAATCGGAGGGAAGCAACACCCCATCCTTCACAAAACGAATACGAGCCATCGACAAACCCACTGACCTCCCACTAAAGATTCCCATGCCAACAGTGGGCTTCACTGGTTTCCCTTGGAGCAATGCATTATTGTGGAAGAAAGCAGAAAATGAGCCGAGAAAGAGAGAATACCTGCATAAGAGTCTGATGCAGAACTTCCACTTCTATCAAACACAATTGGAGAAATACCTCTAGCCCTTTTCCTTTCCTTCTTTTTCTGATCTAGAAAATATGTGAAAAGATAATGTAAGCATGGCAGGGGTCTACGTGCTCCAACAGCCAAGCTCCAAACTTACAGGTTTTCTATTGGTCAAATAGTATGGCGCGCTACAACACAGAAGACTAACGATCTGCTACGTAAAACCCAGATTCCCTTCTGAACGTAGTCTACATCACAAGAGACTAAACAGTACGCCAGTATAAGACGGCACACAGATCGTCCACAATTACAGTTCACCAGCTCTCAAGAACGCGTTCACATGGGAACAAAACTGAAGGCTAATGTTATAGGCCTATTCCTAAAGGACAGTAATTTTTTATGTTGGTCCCTTACCTACCCTTCATACAGATCAATAAACTCAACATTATTTCTTCCACAATATTGCAATGAGCGACCTTGTATAGAGTAACTGTCACCAAAAAGCGCTATATGAGCCCAGACAAACCATTTTACAATGGTATATCATGTTCTGCTCTAGATTACTTTCTCCATAAAACATGGATGACCTGGAATTCTTAAAGGACATCTGTCAGCAGGGTTTGTAGCTATGAAACTAGCTGACCTGTTACATGTGTGCTTGGCAAGTGAAGGCATCTGTGTTGGTCCCATGTACATACGTGGCCGCATTGCTGAGACGTGAAGTTTTAATATATATACGAATGAGCCTCAAGGGGCAACGGGAGCATTGCTATTACACCTAGATGTTCCGCTTTCTCTGCAACTGCTGTGTTCTCTGCACCTTGACAGTACCAGGCAGTGTAAACGTGCTCACGCCTGCCTGGACCTGTAAGTCAAAGTGGAGACATGTAACAGTTGTAGAGAGAGCTGAGCCTCTAGAGACTCATTTGCATATATTAAAGGGAACTTGTAATCTCCAACAACCATCCCAAGCCGCCAGCAGTACCCGAGAGTATCCAGCAGTGTGTTTGTGAAGATCATTTTCTTCCTGAAGGCAGATACGGCAAAAGCTCTGAAAACGCTCTTTTATCCCCTACCCGCGCTATTTTCTAGTAATGCTTCAAGTCACAGTAACCGTGCCCCCTTCCCTGCCCCTTCGCTGTGACTGACAGATGGCTGTTCGGCAAAGCAAGCCAAACTCTCTGCATAAGCGCTGTCAGTCACAGCGAAGCGGCAGGAAAGAGGGTGCGGTAACCTACTGACAGATGCCCTTTAATGGTGGCTCGAATAATTTACTGACCTCTGAACAGTCATTCACATGACCTTAAATGTACAAGTCTCATAGTAAATTTCCTAGAAGGTTGGATCCACAAAACATCATTTAACTGCCAATTGCTCATCAGATTTGGCTAACTGCAATGTAAAGAACCACTCTGGGCATCACCAAGGGGCTGGCCATGGTAACGCTGCACGTTGGTGCTAAAACATGTTCCTGGATAGATGGACAAGTTACCAGACCCATCCATTAGCTGCCTGGGACACAGCATGAGAGACTACTGCATGTGCAGTGCTCAGTGTTATTCAGAGATGCATATGTGAAGACAGAAGATGTATGCATTAGCCCTACACGTCTTGAACTGTTTATGGACATGCCTTGTGTCACAGGCTGTGATTTGGTTAAACTTTCAGCCACAAAATTGAAAATGAAAATTTTTTTCATGCACTTTTACAAAACTTGATACAAAATGCATGAAACGAGTCAGAAAATTATGGGGTACACGGGGTACAAATGTTAAACCTGGGTGAAAGGGGTTGTCTCATCATAGACAATGGGGGCATATCGTTAGGATATACCCCCATTGTCTTATAGGTGCGGGTCCCACCGCTGGGACCTGCACCTATATAGAGAACGGAGCCCCGCAAGGTAGTGGCCTGGAGGACACCGTTCCGGGTACCACCAAGCCGGCTCCCCATAGAAGTGGGAGCGTACCGCACATGCGCGGCCCCCCTTTCCCATTCATTTCTATGGGGCCCGACTGCACTGGCTCGGCTATTTTCGCTGGCCCCATAGAAAATAAATGTAAGGCGGTTGCGCATGCACAGGGCACCCTCCTTCACTTGCGGGGCTCCGTTCCGGATATACAGTGGATATGAAAAGTCTACACATCCCTGTTAAAATGTCAAGTTTCTGTGATGTAAAACACTGAGACAAAGATAAATCATTTCAGAACTTTTCCCACCTCTTTTAGGTGGAGGGAAACATAAGTGTGCAGAATTAAGCAATCACATTAAAAATCATGTTAGGCTAGGTTTACACGACGACATTTGTCGCACAAATGTTGCGCGACAATTTTTATAATGGCAGTCTATGGTGTTGCACTGCGACGCAACAGTCGCAGAAAATCCATTCGAGATGGATTTTTCTGTGACTGTCTCGTCGCAGTGCGACACCATAGACTGCCATTATAAAAATTGTCGCGCGACAAATGTTGCAGTGTAGACCTAGCCTTAGATAGGAGTCAACATACACCTGCCATCATTTAAAGTGCCTCTGATTAACCCCAAATAAAGTTCAGCTGCTCTAGTTGGTCTTTACAGAAATTTTCTTAGTCGCATCCCACAGCAAAAGCCATGGTCCACAGAGAGCTTCCAAAGCATCAGAGGGATCTTATTGTTAAAAGGTATCAGTCAGGAGAAGGGTACAAAAGAATGTACAAGGCATTAGATATACCATGGAACACAGTCATCATCAAGTGGAGAAAATATGGCACAACAGTGACATTACCGAGAACTGGACGTCCCTCCAAAATTGATGAAAAGACGAGAAGAAAACTCGTCTAGGAGGCTGCCAAGAGCTGCAGGAATATCTGGCAAGTACTGGCTATGTGGTACATTGACAACAATCTCCCGTATTCTTCATCTGTCTGGGCTATGGGGTAGAGTGGCAAGACGAAAGCCTTTTCTTACGAAGAAAAACCTGAATCAGATTAAAAATCTGTGGGGTGATCTGAAGACTGCTGTGCACAGGAGATGCCCTCGCAATCTGACAGATTTGGAGTGTTTTTGCAAAGAGTGGGTAAACAATGCTGTAATAAAATCAAAAAGGTGCTTCAACAAAGTATTAGTTGCACACTTATGCAACCATATTTAAATTTTTATATTTTTTTCTTCCCTCCACCTAAAAGATTTTAGTTTGTTTTTCAATTGAGTTGCACAGTTTATAGGTCACATTAAAAAGGTGGAAAAAGTTATGAAATTATTTGTCTCTTTTTTTTTACAGCACAGAAACCTGACATTTTAACAGGGTAGACTTTTTATATCCACTGTAGGTGCAGGTCCCACCTATAAGACAATGGGGGTATATCCTAGTGATATGTCCCCATTGTCCATAATGAGAAAACCCCTTTGAAGGGGTTGTCCGGTTTCCTATACTGATGGATCTATCCTCAGGATAGGTCATCAGTATCAGTTCGGCAGGGGTCAGACTCCCAACACCCCTGCTGATCAGTTGTTTAAAGAGGACCTTTCATGTTTTTTTTTTAGTTTAGATAATACCTTTTACTTGCGGGGTCCCACCGCTGATGCTGCCACCCCCTTTTTTTTTTTTTTCATATATCGCTCCTGTGCCCCCTGCAGTTTTCCTGCTCAGTATGTTAATACTGAGCATTGGTACAATGGGCATCTCCTTCTCCCTGGCTGGGCCGCGATACAATCACAGCGGAGAGCGTCACAAGCCAGGGAGGGGAAGAAAAAAAAAAAAAAAGCTCACCTCCTCCCTGGCTTGTGACGCTCTCCGGGGGATGCTAGGGAGGCTCGTCCTCGCCTGCAATACAACTGTTTATAGCAAAACCATTTAGGGGGTCATTTATCAAACTGGCATAAAGCAGAACTGGATTCGTTGCCAATAGCAGCCAGATTCCACCTTTCATTTTGGACAGCTCCTTTGGAAAATGAAATGAGGAATCTGATTGGTTGCTATGGGCAACTAAGCCAGTTCTACCTTACATCAGTTTGAAAAATGACCCCATTAGTGTCCAAATGAACGTTCAGGGCATAGAACCACCTTAAAATAATTGACAAAAAATAAATAAAATAAATCTTGAAGTGCAAATATCTTTGCAAAAAAAAAAAAATCATTCTGAAGCAAAAAAATTTTTATAAGTAGTCTTTGGTTATGGAACAGCTGAAAGAACAATGTATTTTGTCTGCAAAAGGCAAAATCTTCCCCTCTCAACGGACTTTTTGTTGAGCTTGCACAAATAAAACAAAAAACACAAAAACCAAGCCTGCTCAGGTAAAAAAGTTACCAAATAGCAGGCCTGGAGTCATGTAAGTAACAAACTAGATCAGGGATCAACCTCCGCCACTCCAGCTGCTGTGAAACTACAACTCCCAGCATGTACACTTGCTTGGATGTTCTCGTAACTTCCATAGAACTGAAGGGAGCATTCTGGGAGTTGTAGTTTCAGAACAGCCGATGTGCTGGAGGTTGCTGACCCCAGGACCAGATGCAGTATTTTATACTTTGACATCGGATAACAGTCCTCAAGTCCCATCTCAAGGAAACAAAGGTTTTAGATAATCCAGTTGTATTTTTATACAACCATACAGACCCAACTATCAGGATACGTGGGGCACAGTGCAGGGATCTAACCGTACTTATTATTTCTGGGCGCCGCTCCGTTCGCCTGCTGTGGTCCCCGTTGTATTCTCCCGCCCTGTATGCTAATTAATAGCATCGGAGCAATGAGGAGACCGAGTCTCTCAGTGGGCGTCTCCTTCTCCCCTGGCTGTGACATTCTCTGCTGCGATTGGACAGCTCACAGCCAGGGGAGAAGGAGACGCCCACTGAGAAAGACTCAGTCTCCTTCTCATTGCTCCGATGCCATTAATTAGCATACCGGGCAGGAGAATACAACGGGGCCACAGCGGGCGAACGGAGCGGTGCCCAGGAAAAACAGTAAGTGCAGTTAGATCTCTCTCTGCATTATGTCCTAAAAGTTAGTTTATAATGTCTGGACCCATGAAAGGTCCTCTTTAATAAAACTTTTCCCGTCTGGTCCGCTGTAGCTGCAAGCATTTTCTTAATGAAGATACCACAACAAAGACGACATAGCACAAGAAGAGTGCATATGGTACAGTGCCATGGCAGATCCTGGTGTGTTTTTTTTAGGGTTCATGCACATGACCGTATGCATTTTGTGCTGTGTAAAAAACTGATCCGCAAATACGGATGATGTCAGTGTGCGGCCCCTAATAGAACTGTACTACCCTTGTCCTATGCAGACAATCGTAGGACATGTTCTATTTTTTATTTTTTGCAGAACAGACATGCAGAAACAGAATGCACACAGATCAACTTCCATTTTTGGCGGACCCATTGAAATAACCTGTTCCGCATATAGTCCGCAAAAAAATGGCTTAGTTACCCATAGCAACCAATCAGATCCCACCTTTCAATTTCCAAAGGAGCTCTTAATGAACGGTAAAATTTTAAATGATTGCATGCTATGCCCTGTAATCTCCATCCATCCCTGATTGTTATACAAAACTACTCCTACCTGCACTGATCATAATCTGCGGTGTGCCATCTGCAGCACAGGGAAAAAAAAAAATATATACACATAGATATAGAAGACTACTTTGGAAGAAATTTATCAGAACGAGTGTAAAGGAAAACAGGCTTTGTTGCCCATAGCAACCAACCCGATTCCACCTTTCATTTTGAAATGAGCTGTGAAAAACGAAAGGTAGACTGACTAGTAGATAAGCTGTGGCATCACCTACTGTGAATGCAGGACACTGATGCATATACAGGAGGCTACACTGATAGTTATATGACTGGTGAATAAGGCGAGTTAGCATATTATAATGTGAAGTGACCAAAGTGAAAACGACAAGATTACAGGAGGAAGTGCAGAGACACAGACACAAGCTACCCATATAAGTCTATGTAGATAGGAAGGAGGAGGATAAACTTCAGATGGGGAAAAAAAAAAATGAATTTTCTCCAATAAGCATATCACCCGTAGTATACATTCATGCAAAGTAGGTTGAAAGCACAGTGACCGTTTAATGAAAATATTCTATTTTGTATGCATCTTATTTCCTATTAACCCCTTCAGGACCCTGCCATTTTTTGCAAATCTGACAAGTGTCACTTTATGTGGTAATAACTTTAAAACACTTACTTATCCAAGCCCTTCTGAGATTGTTTTCTCATCACATATTGTACTTCATGATAGTGTTAAATATGATTGGTTGCCCTATATTACACTTAGTGAGGCAAGCGTTCATCTGACAGGTTAGATCATGTGGTATTTATATAGATCAGGAGGTTGTTACAGATGCGACAATACCAAATATACAACTTTTTTGGGTTGTTTGTTTCAGTTTAAAAAAAAAAAAAAAAAAAAGCTTTAATATGTAAAAGAGTCTCTTCTTGTGGGATGAGATGACAGTTTGATTGGTACGGTTTTGGGGTGCGCATGACTTTGTGATGTAAGGTGACAAAAATGGCTTATGTTTTTATTGTTTTCATGAGGGGTTAGTTCATGTGATGTTTTCATACAGCAGGTTCTTACGGACGCAGCAATATCTAATATGTATATATATTTTTTAAGTTTTACACATTAACAGCATTTTGAAACAAAACAAAAAAAAAACAACGTTTTAGTGTCTCCATATTCTGAGAGCCATAGTTTTTTTTTATTTTTTTGAGCGATTGTCTTAGGTAGGGTCTCATTTTTGCTCAATGAGGTGACTAAAATGGCATACAGCAGGGGCCTGGCCATCAGTGACTGCCGGACCCCTGTCGCTGATCGGGCTGGCGCAACTCTTGCACCTGCCAGATCAGCCCATTTTGATATCCTCAGGATAGGTAATCAGTATCAGATCGGTGAGGATCTGACACATGTGACCTCTGCTGATGAGCTGTTTTGAGAAGGCAGCAGCACTCCTGTGCGTGCCGCAGCCTTCTCGCAGCTTACCAAGCACAGCACAATACACTGTATAGCAGCTGTACTTGGTATCACAGCTCAGCCCCATTCACTTCTATAGGGGCTGTAGACCAATACCAAGCACAGCCATTACAGTGTATGGCCCTGCGCTAGAGGTAAGCTGCAAGAAGGCTGCGGAGCTCCCAGGAGCACCAGTGTCTTCTCAAAACGACAGTATGAAAATCTCAGAAACCCCTTTAAGTATGGGAATATATCTTAGAGTAGATCTGGTCAAATGTAATCTCAAAATTAAAACATGGAAAAGAATGCCACACCAAATGTAAACTAACCTGAAATATCTGAGCCAGATCCAGAACGAATGGAGTCACCGTCAGAAAATGAAGCAGAATCAGATTCTGAGTCACTCGCTTCACTACGGGTATCATAATCATTTCCCTCTCGCTGGTCTCGCTCACGCTCCTCGTGGTCATACTCTTCCTCTTCTTCCTCCTCACCCTCTTCATCTTCTGCTTCTTCTCCCTCATCTTCCTCCATGCCTTCTTCATTCTCACTATTGTTTGCCTGTTCTTCATCAGATGATTCGCTAACACTGCCACTATCCCTTTCTGACCCATAATCTTCAGAGTTGCCATCGGAGGAGCGACTTGACCGGCTTGGTCTTTGGCTGGAGTCATTCCGCAGTTTCTAGCAAAAAGTGGATAGAAAACTAATGAACTATTGCATAGAACTATGGAAGCTAATACTTACTTTTAGTCTGCTAACTATGCAAGTCTTTTCTCGTGGACTGCAAGCACATATCACAAATGTCAGGGCTCCTTCATAAAGTATCTAGTTTACAGAGTACCTGCGTGTCTGCTCTTACACTAATCTGTATGATACTTTCAGGGCTGAACAAGTCACTGTAGTCAGATGGCCAAAACAACTAATGCCAAATTTGTTGGGTAATTTCTAAAAGCGTACCGTCAGGTAATTTTTGCCTCCTTATGCGAGAGCAGGATGCGGCAGAGAAGGTGAGCGCTGTGATATATCAGTTTTATATGATTGAGTAAAAAGCACAGTAAATTCTGACAATTTCTAGAAGGCACAGTGACTGACAGCTCTCCCTGTATCAATGCGTGTACAAAGAAGCTGTCAATCACTGTCTGTGAGTGGGATTATCTAGACTTACTGTCTCCTAGGAGTCCTGTCAAGATTTACTCTGCTTTTTACTCTAAATCATACAAAACAGATACATCATAGAGCTCTGCTTCCTTCCCCATCATATCATGCTCTCAGACAGCAGAAAAAAAACACTGTTCACTTTAAAGCTTATAGTAGGACAGTAAAAAAAAAAAAAAGTCAACCTATCAATATGAGGAGAATGGCCACATCTGTCACTCAAGCAATACCTCAGAAGCCACATCAGGAGTACTGGATTTGGGTCTTCTCTCGGATTCTCTTTTCCTGGAGCTCACTTTATCTTGTGGTCCCTTAAAACCATCTCTGGGGGCACTGCTAGAGGAATGAATTCTTCTTTCACCATCTGGCCGATCTGGCCGCCTGCTCCTGTCGTGTCTCTGGTAATCATCATTCTTGTAGTCAGACCCCTGCTTTCCTCTGGAGCTGACAACCCTTTTCGCACTTCCAGAAACCCTTTGCGGTGGAGGCCTTGCCAAATGAGAAGACTGTTTTTGTCTCTTTGGTTCAGACATTTCAACTCTATCACTTTTTCGTTTTGACCCTTGACATGTAAACAAAATAAAAATACAAAATATATTGAGTTAAATAAATGCCAGATTTTAACATCAGTGGCATTTTGCATCAGATTATAAGGTTATATTATTTCTGTAGGCCACACAAAAAATGTTTACCTTTTTTCTCATTCATATCTTGCTCACTTTCAGGGTTATACAGTTCATCATCTTGATCGGGAGCTTCAGTTAAAATGTCATCTAAAACATTAACTTCACCATCTAAAAAGGGAAGGACAGAAAAAGAAAATATTACAAATAAAAGCGAAATACAAAATTCACATGAGGACCCCCTCAAATGTTGTCCAATGACAATGCAGCAAACAGCAATCTGCTGCTCAAGCGGAATGTGCCCACATCAGCCAGTGAAACACACACCTATTCTCCAAACACTAAAAAGAACAGAAAACCGATTTAGAGGTCCCGTCACCTCTCCGGACATATAAAGTAACAACTTGTATTCCTCATGTAGTAACGATTGTGGGGCATCTGTTCCATTCCAGTTAATGCTACTAGAAGTTTAGGAATAAATTGAAAACCGGATGTTACAAGTTGGGTGTGTCCCTGCAGTGCTGATTGGACAGTGTCAGACTCTGCAGGCCCCGCCCCCCACTGGTAACACCCACAGCTTCGTAATAAACATCAAGTAGCAATAACTGAGGAACTAAACCGCAGTGATGGGAAAAGATGCTCCAGAATCATTATTTCACGAGGAATAAAATATTTTAGTAAACCAGACATATCAGGACCTCTGATATGTGAGCTTTAAATAGTCACCTGCTTTAAACAGTAAGGCCTCTTTCACACGAGCATGGCGTGTTAGGGCCGAAAAGATGTAGGCGCGTTGCAGTAAAATGCGATTTTTCTGCGCGAGTACAAAGCGTTTTAATGCGTTTTGCAAGCGCATGAGTAAAATCGGCATGTTTGGTACCCAGACCCAAACTTCATCACTGAAGTTCAGGTTTGGGATAGGTGTTGGGTAGATTTTATTATTTTCATGTTATAAGGGAAAATAAT
The DNA here is from genome assembly GCF_014858855.1 of Bufo gargarizans. Lineage (NCBI taxonomy): Eukaryota > Metazoa > Chordata > Amphibia > Anura > Bufonidae > Bufo > Bufo gargarizans. The sequence goes on from NC_058080.1 coordinate 276,451,692, forward strand.
AGCATTCTGAATACAGAATGCAAAGTAAATTAGGGATGGAGGGGTAAAAATAATAATAATATATATCCTTTCCATAGGGGTTCCAGAGATAGCCGAGTACAGCACTAGATAACCTCCAGAATTACCATAAAAATGAATGGAGCGGCCACACGCATGCCTGACCAGCCACTCTATTCAGGGGCTGCAGGGCCCCCGTTCTCATGATTGGTGGGGGTCCCTGTGGCAGGACCCCCACAGATCTAATAGTTATTCCATGTTGATAGGTGATAACGTGATCTAACCAGAATATCACTTTATTTGCTGCTGCTCCCCTGAATGCACTGTTATTTTTAGGACTCTGGTCCCCCGAGCACAGGCGCATTCATTCTGGGAAACGCATACCGTGTGTAGAGATCGAACGATATTGAATTTTTTTTTAGGGCCGATACCGATAATCTGTGAATTTTCATTTTTGAAAAAAATAAAATAATTCCTACACAAATCTGCTGAAGATTAATGTTTATTCTTAACGTGTAGTTTTTTTGCAAGTCTTTATTTTTCATTTATAATTAATATTTTGGTGTTTATTTTTTACTAACTATTAGCCCCCTTAGGTACTAGAACGAACCCTTGTCCTATTCACTCTGATAGAGCTCTATCAGAGTGAATAGGACCTCACACTGTCCCTGCTGCTCTGTGCACACAGCATCAGGGATGTTACCATGGCAGCCAGGGCTTCAATAGCGTCCTGGCTGCCATGGTAACAGATTGGAGCCCCAGCAGTACACTGCTGGGGCTCCGATCAGAACTGCCAGTGAGGAGGAGGGGAGAGGGGGCCCTGTGGCCACTGCCACCAATGATTAATAAATACTGGGGGCCGGTGCTTGGGTGTGGGGCGCACTACGCCACCAATGAAGATAACTCATTAATTAATATACAGGAGGCAGGAGCTGGCTGCAGAATCACATAGCCGACTCCCGACTTCTATGAGCGGTAGCTGCAATCCGCAGCAGTTAACACTTCAGGTGCGGCACCCGAGGTGTTAACTACCGCAGATTGCAGCTACTGTAATAGAGGTCAGGAGTCGGCTATCTGATTCTGCAGCCAGCTCCCGCCTCCTGTATAATAATTAATGAGTTATCTTCATTGGTGGTGCAGTGGCCACAGCCCCACCCCTCCTCTTGTCCTCCCTCCTCTCATTGGTGGCAGCAGCAGTAGCACAGGGGGGAGGGGGACACTGCTTCCTTCTCCCCTGTGCTGCTAAGGCAGGCATCCTCAAACTGCGGCCCTCCAGCTGTTGCAAAACTACAACTCCCAGCATGCCCGAACAACCTGCAGGTATCAGCCTACAGCAGGGCATTGTGGGAGTTGTAGTTTTACAACAGCTGGAGGGCCGCAGTTTGAGGATGCCTGTGCTAAGGGAACACAGAGCGCTGACAGCAGTGCGATCCTTGTTCCCAATACGTTATCGGTATATCGGCAAAATAGATGCCGATAACATTCAAAATCCTGAATATCGGCCGATTATATCGGTAAAACCGATAATCTGTCGATCCCTAACCGTGTGTGATTGTTACTTCCCGGCCTGAATGCTGTTTATGTGACACGGACTCACAGGATTACGACTCTGCATTACAGTGGAGGTCAGGCAGGAACCCACAACATTATAAGTAATTGTAATCCTGCGAGTCCATGTCACATAAACACAATACCCTGCATTAGTCTTAAGGAGCAACACTTCTCAGAAGTACGGAGCGGAGGCCAGTAGAAGAGGATCTGGCACTGACGGCTGAGAATGTTGCCAGGTAAGTACTCCAAATCCCCTTAGCAACAGGCTCCTCTATTCTCCAGAAAGATGCGCCTCTGACAGCATCAGAGCGATGAACTAGACTGAGCAGTCATTGTAAGTGTCCCTTGGACAACCACAGTCCTACTTACTTAGAGGGCATCAAAAAACCAAGGGGGTGTGGGGGGAACCAGAGTCAAAAATAACAGCAGGGCATTCAGAGGGAAATTTAAAAGGGGTTGACCATGATTCTACAGGTGATGCGCTATCCTCTGACACCACGGACCCCCGCTGAAGCAGAAGCTCCAGCACATCACCACTGAGTCTAATGATTGGCTGCGGTGGCGGAAGTGCCCGGCCCGGAAGTCTACAAGCCAGGGAGCAGAAGGAGCATGGATCAGGCCCTTGGGGCTGAAATGGATTTTCAGGGAACCGGCAAATATAATATAGGTATAGCACAGCACTGACCTAACGTAAAAAGGATTAGAAAGCTGTACAACCCCTTTAAAGCCACTTACACGGATTTGATGAAAATCAAGCTCCATACAAGGGACTGAGCTGCAATATGAAGTACAGCACTGTGCTCGGCATACTGAAGGAGCTGCAGCGCTTGTGGGAGTCAATCTGATACTGAAGACCTACCCTGAGGATTCATTCCTGGAAAACACTTATGGGCCAAGGGCTCAATCCAGTTCTGTCCTGGTAAAGATGTCACCAATCACCTGGCAATCCATTATAGCTAAAAGTAGCATACCAGGAGGGAGAATACAACGGGGGTCACAGCGGGCGAACAGAGCGGTGCCCAGAAAAAAAATAGTAAGTGCCGCGAGATCCCTGCACTGTGCCCTACATATCCTGATACTTAGTTTATAATGTCTGGACCCATGAAAGGTCCTCTTTACGTTATCCTCTATCCTGTGTGATTTGCTGGGCGTTGTAATAGTCTGCTGGCGGCACATTGCCCTGGATAGACAGGAGATGTGGATTGTTGTAACTTTCACTCTGCAGCTGAAATGCCCTTTAAGGCCTGTTTCACACTTGCGTTGTTAATTCCGGTATCGAGATCCAGCAGAGGATCTGGATCCGTTTTGATTGTACACATCAGGATGCGGTTCTGTGAAATCGAAACCCGAACAAAATGGATCGGTCACTAAATACACTGAAAGTCAATTAGTGACGGATCCATTTTTTTTCGACCGAACACAAAACTGAATGCTGCCGGAACAGAAGACATCCTGATGCATCCTTCAGAATGCATGGGCACTGGGGCTTGGTATGATTTTTATTTTCTATTTGTAATTTAGGTGTCACAGGGCGTAAGATAGCGGCAGCGGCGTGATTGGCCCTTATTAACGCTTTCATTGGACAATCTTCTACACATGGGCCGCACATGTTCATGCAGACGAGTATCCATCCAGGGTAGGCACAGAAAGGGGTGATGTGGGGGTGGATCACTCCCGCCATCTTACGCCCTACCGATGCAGTGGTCGAGGATTGCAGCAGTTCACACAGCCTTTGAATTTGAAGTTACTCTCTCCCCCCCCCCCATGCATAGCATAGGAGATAACTATCAGATCAGAGGGGCGCCACCCCCTGCAAGAACGGGGGCCCACCCGGAATGAACAGAGCAGCAGGTGAGGCATGCGCACTGACACTCGTACAACTCTCATATTTCCGGGCAGGTCCCAGAGATAAACGTAGCGACCGTGCGCATACTCCACCTGCTGCCCTGTTCATTCCGCAAGGACCCCTCCCCCTTATCTAAGCTATCCAATTACCAGAATACCCCTTTAAAGATTAGGCACGGCCACTATGATGCCAATTAGGGCTCATTCAGACGGCTGGATGTGTTTTGCAGACCACAAAACATGGATAGTTGCCAGTGTCAATTTTGCAATGGGGTAGCAAAACGACGGATGCATTGAATGGGACCACACCCTTTCTGCAAAATTGCAGAATGGGTGTGGACTAGGCCGGCACAATATATCGCCAAAGCAATCGCAATCGCCAATTGGCCGAGCCAAAAATGCTGCAATTGTATTACCATATTTTTCACTTTATAAGACAAACTTGGCAGTGAGTCTTATAAAGCGATGGTTGACTTTTTACGTGGTTGACACGGATGTATCGCTGGCCGCTATGCTGCACAGCGCGGCCGGCGATACATCAGTTACTGTGCGGGGAGGGAGGAGGGGCTGGAGGCAAGTCGTTATTTTAATGAACAAATGTTCTTCTATTTATCTGTTCTGTGCTATTAAGAAAATGGCAAGTTTTGTATTTTGTACTTTTGCAGTAATGCAAATATATTATTTAATTTAGTAAAAGATGTTTTATTTTTAAAAACACTGTGCATTTCAGTTCT